>NW_024731472.1:247500-255000 GCF_018991925.1 Homarus americanus | reverse complement strand
AGCATTGACTGGTACTGAGCACTCCTTGATCCTGAGCACTCCTTGGCACTGTGCACTGACTGGTACTGAGCGCCAACACTGAGCACCGGGGAGATTAACGGAGCCATTGGAGGCTTCACTTAACACACACACACACACACACAGGCCCACTAGTTAGATCCCTACCCACCAACTACTGACCTGACCTCATTACCCTGTTTGGCACCTTTTTTTTTCTCTGATGGCTGTTAGGTCAGGTCAGGTCAGGTCAGGTCAGTGTGATAATGTTCTGTGGTCATTTGTGTGGTGTTTGCTGTCACTTGTTGAGGTCACTTGTCCTTTCCTCCCTTCTTTCCTTCCTTCCTTCTTTCCTCCCTTCTTCTTTCTTCCTTCCTTTCACTCCTCAACACACACACACACACCAGGCTGGGTCACTCCGGCTTGGTCCCTCCGCAGTGGTCAGCATCTGAAACAAGGTTAAATCAGGTCATTTTTACTGTATTCAGAAAGGTCATGTCTGTTTTATATTACAGTACTGTATTATATTGTATTGGGTGCATTATGTTGTGTACTGTACTTGAAAATGGATAGTTAATCGGGTCACCTGAAGATTACCTTCAATTCCACCCCCCCATAGTTAATCGGATCACCTGAAAATGAAACACCTTATCGCTACCTTCACGCATCAACAACAATAATAACAACAACAACTACAATAATAACAAAAATAACAACAACAATACAGTATACTCCTCACAAGACCCATAACAATATAGTTAACGCCCCCACGAGCGATCACTAGTGCCTGGCGGACCCCTCACATCCCGCCAAACACACGGTGAATATTATGATCGAGACAGTTACCAATATCAGCTTACTTCACTTAACACTTATAAAGTATTTGTGCTGTTTTACAGTTTTAAGTATGTTATTGACTGTTATAAAGTGTCTCAGGTACGGCGATAGTAGGTGATTGAGACGAGTTGGTAATGTAAACAAGAGAACAGTGACAAGAGCATGGTGTATTTGACTGTTAATGGTGTGGGTCTGGCCTGGTATAGTGAGGATAGTGTCTTGTTATAGGTAGATATATGGTTTTTGTATGGTTGAGTAATTAATGTTGGTTGTGTGGTGGTGGTGTGGATAGAGGGGGTGGTCAGGGTGTGGTGGGTGGTGGTGGTGGTGTGGATAGGGGTGGTCAGGGTGTGTGGTGGTGGTGTGGATAGGGGTGGTCAGGGTGTGGTGGTGGTGGTGGTGTGATAGGGGTGGTCAGGGTGTGGTGGTGGTGGTGTGGTGATAGTGTAGCCAAGGGGTAGTGGCAGTGTGGCTAGAGGGTGGTGATAGTGACCAGGGGGTAGTGTGGCCAGGGGGCGGTGGTGGTGGTGGCAGCAGTGTTCCGGGAAGCAGGATCAACAGCTCCCTGGGGTGTGAGTCAAGGCCGAGGCGAGGTAAACACTAGCGCCCGCTGTGGGTGGCGCCAGCCTGGGGGGTCTGTACATACTGGGGGAGGAGGAGATGGGGATTGTTTGGGTGTTGACAGGTGGCCCCCCAGCATCAGGAGATAGGGTTGAGAGAGAGAGAGGCGGACAGGTGTGTAGGAAAGGTGTGGTACAGGTGTGTAGGGAGAGTCAGCAGATATGGTACAGAAGGTGTGGCGGTGGATGGTGTCTCTCGTTCCCCCCTGGAGTGTCCACTGCCACCACTGCTGACGTCACCACCACACTCCAGCGTCACGGTGACTGTGGTGTGGTGTGTGGCAGGTGGTGACTGTTGTGTGGCAGGTGGTGACTGTGGTGTGTGGCAGGGATGGTGGTGTGGCAGGTGGTGACTGTTGTGTGTGGGCAGGTGGTGACTGTTGTGTGTGGCAGGTGGTGACTGCTGTGTGGCAGGTGGTGACTGTGGTGTGCAGGTGGTGACTGTGGTGCAGGTGGTGACTGCTGTGTGTGGCAGGTGGTGACTGTTGTGTGGCAGGTGGTGACTGTGGTGTGGCAGGTGGTGACTGTGTGTGGCAGGTGGTGACTGTGGTGTGGGCAGGTGGTGACTGTGGTGGCAGGTGGTGACTGTGTGTGTGGGCAGGTGACTGTTGTGTGGCGGTGGTGACTGTGGTGTGTGGCAGGTGGTGACTGTTGTGTGTGGCAGGTGACTGTGTGGCAGGTGGTGACTGTGTGGCGGTGGTGACTGTTGTGTGGCAGGTGACTGTGGTGTGGCAGGTGGTGACTGTTGTGTGGCAGGTGGGACTGTGGTGTGGCAGGTGGTGACTGTTGTGCAGGTGTGACTGTTGTGTGGCAGGTGGTGACTGTTGTGTGGCAGGTGGTGACTGTGGAGGATGGCAGCAGATGGTAGAGAGTTCGTGTGTCTAACATCAACAAGGACGCCTACCACCACACACACGACGCCCACCACCACACACGACGCCCACCACCACACACACGACGCCCACCACCACACACAGACGCCTACCACCACACACACGACGCCCCACCACCACACACACGACGCCCACCACCACACACAAGACGCTCACCACCACACACGACGCCCACCACCACACACACGACGCCCACCACCACACACACGACGCCCACCACCATACACACGACGCCCACCACCACACACGACGCTACCACCACACACACGACACCCACCACCACACACACGACGCCCACCACCACACACACGACGCCCACCGTGTACGACGCCCACCCCGTGTATGTGTCAAGCGAGAGGAAGGTAGACTTGTGAGCTGTAGAGAACCTTCCTGACGCAGTTGCAGCAGAAGGTGATGCTGGGGGGTGAGTTAAGGACCGTGTGACCACAATACTAACACATATATATGAATGATTATGTAAATGAATGAACTTAAAGCGTACAACAAGAGTGTAACCAGATGGTATAGTGTGTGTGTATGTGTGTGTGTGTGTGTATGTGTGTGTGTGTGTGTGTGTGTGTGTGTAAACAAATTCAACGGTGAAAGTAACATTCTATTTTTTCAACTAAAACAGAAAATAAACAACAATTCTACTTACGTTTTCAATCAACTCAAAATAAAATAAACAAAACAATTAGATGATAAAGATTTTGTTTTGTTATGATATATCTTACGAAAAATGAAGAATATTTATACTATGTTTATAAACTTAACGTTAAAAGTCAATAGGTAATTGTTTTGCGTATATTTGAGATTTTGTTTTCGTTGTTCACCTGTAATTAACGAAATACATAGTGAAATTTCTACGACATTCTGTACTTGTCTGTTTTTTACTATCACTGGGGAATGTTTTGGTCTGGGGCCTATTAGGACTGGGCCCCAATCATTAAGGTGTGGTCACATTGGTGTTTGTGATGGATGGAGGCCCCAGGAGGTAGGGAGGGTACACTTATGTTGTGAAGCTAACTAGACCAAGCAGCTCCTGGGGGGCTGAGGCTACTGCTACTGGCTGAGGCTACTGCTACTGGCTGAGGCTACTGCTACTGGCTGAGGCTACTGCTACTGGCTGAGGCTACTGCTACTGGCTGAGGCTACTGCTACTGTTGTTTCTATTACTCCCACTGCTACAACCTTCCTGACCCAACTTAACCCAACCCAACTTAACACAACCTATCCTAACCCAACCCAACTTAACACAACCCAACTTAACCCAACCTAACCTAACACAACCCATTTTAACCTAACCCTAACTTAACACAACCTAATCCTAACCCAACCTAACTTAACCCAACCTAACGTAACTTAACCTATCCTAACCTGGGTTAATCTGTGTGTGTGTGTGTGAGTGAGGAGGACCTGACAGTGTTCCTGGTAATGTGTGTGTGAGAGGAGAGAGAGAGAGAGAGAGAGAGAGAGAGAGAGAGAGAGAGAGAGAGAGAGAGAGAGAGAGAGAGAGACTTTACCAGGTCCTTCTTGAAGTTTTGACAATGACAGAGCAACTCCTCCTCCTCCTCCTCCCTCCACTGCAGGCAACCCGAGCTGTACCTCCCTCCCTCCCCAAGGATGATGTCACGGGGCCACAAACAAAAGACTAACGCCGACAAAACACTGAGAGCTTCGGTGTCACGCTCTGAGCTCACGACCGGAATCGACTCTGTGTAAAACGAAGCCAAACGGGTGTGTGTGTGTGGGGGATGTGTGTGTGTGTGTGTGTGTGTGTCGTTTTACTGTGTTGTTTGGTTAGACCATTAATGCATGAGTCAAGGTCAGCATGAATGTCGCTGCTTCCCTGTTGGCTGCTGTAAACGCTTCTGTGCTTCGTCTTGCATAGGGTACAAGAGAGTGTACAATAAACTAGCTGGGCAAATTTGAAAAATCTGAACTCCTATTTATCTATACTTGGGTGCTATTTGCAAGACTGAAGTGCTATTGAAAGTACTATTTGACTACTATTTGATGATGTTACTTATGTGTTTCTTGGGTATAACATATTGCTACTTGAGGACTATCTGTGTGTTGACTAGAGTACTACTGGTGGTTGTATGTTATTATCGTGGGTATTGTGTTACAGCTACTTAATGCTACTTATGTTAGTCATGACGATGGATAGTTACAAGTTCTAACACCAGGGAGCTAATCAATTATTATTATTATTATTATTATTATTATTATTATCCTTCTATCACATTCATTAGTTAAAACACACACACACACACACACACACACACACACACACACACACACACACAATTACTATACTACTACTTTGCTGTCACTCAGATTCGAGTATGACGATCATCCAGCTATGATACGAGTTATTAAGGATGTCACCTTCATTGGTGAGTTCTGAGGTGACTAAAGAGGCCGATACGGACCGGCAGGGTCGTCCACAGATGTTGCACATGTGGGGCTACATCTAGTGCGGGAGGGCGGCGGCAGCAGCCGGGCTAACTCGAAAGTATTGACACCTTCTCGTGTGGTGCCTCCAAGCGTTACGGTGTGGAGGATTGTCCTCCAGGTGAGGGGGTCGATTTGCACTTTTCAGGTTTGTCTTAAGACTATCCTTATACCTTTCAGCTTGCCCGCCAGCGTTACGTTTACTATTCGTTAGGTGACTGTAAAGTAGCTGCTTTTGGCAGTCTACAGTTGTCCATGCGGGTAACATGGCCAGTCCAGCATAGTTGTTCATGGATAATTTCGCCCTGATGCTCCTACAGTTGGTGTCAGCGAGTATTTGGCATTTGTTCTCTTGTGTTCCCAGCGAACTCGGAGGATGGATCGTAGACTACATTGGTGAAAGTTATCGTGCCTTGAGGTGCCTCCTGTATGTGACCCATGTCTCACTGCCATATAGCAGGGTGGGGAGGACCACTGCTTGATATACGTGCAAGTTTGTAGATAATTTCAGCTCCCTACAACTGAAGACACGGGTATAGAGTCTGCCAAAGGCTTGAGATGCACATCTGATCCAATGCTAAATCTCTTCATCGATGTCCGCGGTGGTGGACAGGTGGGAGCCAAGGTACACACACTTACTGACTCCCTCTAATATAACTGTTGGGAAGACATTTAGAAAATGCTCCTAGCTTTATACTTCCTCAAACGTAAACACATCACATAGCGTCATCACTAAACATAAAGCCTCAGCGTAAAGATATGACCTCTCCTTCCCCGTCTCCCCATCCCTCTCCTCCCCCTCTCCCTCCCCGTCTCCCCATCCTCTCCTCCCCTCCCCATCCCTTCCCTTCTCCCGTCTAATTTACATACACGCATAATGAGTTACTGGAGTGAGAGAGAATGAAGACGATGTGAAATATATTTAGTGAGAGAGGAGGAGTAGGAGTAGCGCCGTGGTGACATCCCCGACATATAAAAATTGTCAGTTGAATGGTGTTAGTGGTGGGAAGACGCAGATTAACACAAGTATCTTTAAATGGTTTCACTGATTGACGAGGCTACCGAGAGTGGTTGGGTTGTGGGTTGGGTTGTGGGTTGGGGGTTGTGGGTTGGGTTGTGGGTTGGGGTTGTGGGTTGGGTTGTGGGTTGGGTATATTGAGAAGGTGTGTGGTGGTGGTGTTGGTGATATTAGTAGATAGGATGGTGGTTATAATAGTAGTAGTAGTAGTAGTAGTGGTGGTGATAGTGGTAGTAGTGGTGGTGATAGTGGTGGTGATAGTGGTAGTAGTGGTGGTGTGGATAGTGGTGGTGATAGTGATGATAGTGGTAGTAGATAGGCTGGTGGTGATAGTGGTAGTAGTGGTGGTGATAGTGGTGGTGGTTGTCACTAAGAAACTCATTAGTACTCCTGTCAACACACCTGAGTAATGAGAACACTTGGCTGCTTCTCTCACTTACCCTCACCTTCCCCCTCACCTGACCTCTCCCCCCACCCCCCACCCCACCTCCCCACCTCCACCTCTCACCTCACCTCCTCTCCCCACCCCCCCTCACCTCACCTCCCCACCTCCCTCACCTCCCCTCACCTCCCTCCCACCTCCCTCCTCCTCACCTCCCCTCTCATCAAACCTCTTAATTGACAAATGACGAATGATTTTACTGATGTATTCCTTGCCCCTGCTCCTCCCCTGCTCCCCTCGTCTCCCTGCCCCCTTGCCCTCCCCCGCCCCAAGCTCCTGCCCCCCTGTACCTGCCCGCCCCTGTCACAACCCTCCTGCCCAAAGTCCTCTCACTGCCCCCTGTCCCCCACCTCACCTTCTCCTTCCCCCACCTCCTTTTCCTCTCCCCCCACTCCTCGTCCTCCACCTCGCCCCCTCCGCAGCTCCTCCTCACGCTCGCAAAACTAAGGAAAACGCGACAAACAAACATTAAGGTCCGGGAGTGTCGGCCATCACAGGGGATACAAACAACACGCACTCTCCTCATTCCCTCACTTATTCACCCCTCTTCCTCTTACTCCCTTGCCTTTCCCTCTCCTCTCTTTACCCTCCCTCCCTTTCCTTTCCTTTACCATGTCTTCTTCACACACCCCTCACATACACCCCCTCCCTTCCCTCCCTTCCACTCTCAAATCTTCTTATCCCTCCCTCTACCCTTCCTCTTCACACCCTGCTTCTCCCTGCAGAGTTTATGACTGACGAGCTGCATGAAAGACTAGAAGGCCCCGTGTGGACTATTTCAGTAGTACCTGTATGTTCGGCACTTGTCGTCTCATCCAGCCCTCAGGATAGATCACATGACCAATTATGGTGACCTGATACATTGGTCACCCGTTGAAGGATAACTCAGGTAGACAAAACAGTGATCAACTATATTTTGAGTTTTGTTTCATTAATTAAAAATATTATTATTATTTAAGCCATCTTTAAAATTATTAAAATGGACTTAGTCTGAAAATAGACAAATGGGGCTATTGTCCAACTTCGCACTATAGTGAAGGGGCTTTTGTCCACCACCACAAGTATCGTCTGCAACACTATACCTCTTAACTAACTGCTTCTCACCCTCTACCCCTCACCCCTCTCACCCCTCTCTCTCACCCCTCTCACCCCTCTCTCTCACCTCTCCCTTGTGCCAGAATGTGTCTCTCAAGCGTCAACAATAATAACAATTCATCTGGGACTGTCCTGCATTCA
>NW_024731472.1:12500-242500 GCF_018991925.1 Homarus americanus | reverse complement strand
TATGGCACCAACAGCGGCAGGGTGAGGTGGGTAAATGGCGGCACCAACACAGCGGCAGGTGATGGCAGTACCATGGGCACCGCTTGAAGCGGTAGGGTGATGGTGGTACTATGGCACCAACAGCGGCAGGGTGATGGTAGCTACCCGCGGCACCAACAAAGGCAGGGGGTGATGGTAGCACTATGGCACCAACAGCGGCAGGGTGATGGTGGCACCTGCGGCACCAACAGCGCAGGGCATGGTAGCACCATGGCAATTCAACAGCGGCAGGGTGATGGCAGCAATTACAGCACCAACAGCGGGCAGGGTGATGGTGGGTACCGCGTACCAACAGCGTGCAGGCGGATGGTGTACTCCAGGCACCCAAACAGCGGCAGGGCGATGGTGCACCATGGCACCAACAGCGGCAGGGTGATGGTGTACCATGGCACCAACAGCGGCAGGGTGATGCAGCAACGGCACCAACAGCGCAGGGTGATGGTGGCATCTGGCGGCACCAACAGCGGCAGGGTGATGGTGGTACCTGGCGGCACCAACAACAGTGCAGGGTGATGCAGTAAAGCACTATGGCACCAACAGCGGGCAGGGTGATGGCAGCACCATGGCACCAACAGCGGTGCAGGGTGATGGTGGCACCATGGGCACCAACAGCGGTAGTGGGTGATGCAGGCACCATGGCACCAACAGCGGTAAGTGATGGTAGCACCATGGCACCAACAGCGCAGGGTGATGGCAGCAATTACAGCACCAACAGCGGCAGGGTGATGGTGGCACTATGGCACCAACAGCGGGGCAGGGTGATGGTGGCACCATGGCACCAACAGCGCAGGGTGATGGTGGCACTATAAAGCACCAATGAAGCGGCAGGAAAATTGGGTAGTACCAACAATAGCGGTAGGGGTGACAGGCACTATGGCACCAACAGCGGCAGGGTGATGGTGGCACTATGGGCACCAGCGGCAGGGTGATGGTGGCACCATAGCACCAATGCGGGCAGGTGATGGTAGCACGGCACCAATAGCGGCAGGGCAGATGTATAATTGGCGGCAATTGCCGAAAGTGCGGGTGATGGTGGTGGCAATTGGCGGCACCCGAACAGTGGTAGGGGTGATGCAGGCACCACATTATGGCACCAACAGCGGCAGGGTGATGGTGGCAACGGCGGCGCCCAACATGGGCAGGGGTGATGGTAGCACCATGGCACCAACAGCGGCAGGGTGATGGTGGGCACTATGGCACCTTAAACAGGGTGATGGTGCACTTATAGCACCAACAGCAGCAGGGTGATGGGTAGCACCATAGCACCAACAGCGGTGGGGCGGTGATGCAGCACTGGGCGGTGGCACCAACAGCGGTAGGTGATGGTGCACTGGTGAAATTAACAGCGGCAGGGTGGGATACGGTAGCACTGGCGGCACCACCAGCGGTGGGCAGCGGTGCAATTGGCGGCACCAACAGCGGCAGGGTGATGGTAGCACCATGGCACCAACAGCGGCAGGGACAGTCACTATGTATAAATCAAATAGCGGCAGGGTGATGGCAGCACCATGGGCAATCACAGGGCAGGGCGATGGTGGCACCATGGCACCGCTCAGCGAGGGGTGATGGTAAGCAATTGGCGGGCAATCAACAGTAGGGTGATGGTGGCACTGGCGCAATCAACAGCGGCAGGGGCGATGGTAGCACTATGGCACCAACAGCGCAGGGTGATGGTAAGCACCATGGCAATCAACAGCGCAGTAGGGTGATGGCGGTAATTTGCGGCACCAACAGCGGCAGGTGATGGCAGCACTACAGCACCACCAGCGGCAGGTGATGGTAGCACCAGAAAACGAAGAAGCAGGTGGGTGATAAAAAGTAATTACGGCAATCAAATAGCGCAGGGTGATGCGTAGAAAGCACCATGGCAACCAAACAGCGGCAGGGTGATGGTAGCAATATAGCACCAACAGCGGCAGGCAATTATGGCACCAACAACAGCAGGGTGATGGTAGCAATTATGGCGTCCAACAGCGGCAGGGGTGATGGCAGCACCATGGCACCAACAGCGGCAGGGATGGTAGTACTATGGCACCAATAATAGCGGCAGGGGTGAGCAGGCACTTGGGCGGCACCAACAGCGGCAGGGTGATGGCAGTAACGATAAAGCACCGGGGTCAGGCAGTGGGTGATGGCAGCACCATGGCACCAACAGCAGGGGGTGATGGGTAGCACCAGAGCAGTGCCCAACAGCGGGCAGGGGTGACAGGCAATTGCGGCACCGTAATATGCAGGGCGATGGTGTAGTACTATGGGCACCCCAATAGCGGCAGGGTGATGGTAGCACCTATAGCGCAACCAACAGCGCAGGCAAGGATGGGTGGCACCGCGGCAACTGGGGCCAGTGCAGGTGATGGTGCAATTATAGCACCGTCAGCGGCAGTGATGGTGGCACCAGGCGTTCGCCAGCGGCAGTGGGTGATGGTAGCACCTGGCGGCACCAAACAGCGGCAGGGTGATGGTGTAGCAATTGGCGGCAACAAAGCCAGCGCAGGTGATGGAAATTAAGTACCCAACAGCGCAGGGTGATGGTGCACGGCACCAACATAGCGGCAGGCGCAGGGTACTGGCGGGCACCAACAGCGCAGGGTGATGCAGAAAATGGCGGCACCAACAGCGGTGATGTAGCACCATGGGCACCAAGAAGTAGGGCAGATGGTACCATGGCACCCAACAGCGGCAGGGTGATGGCATCTGAAAACCAATGAAGCGGCAGGGCAGATGGCAGCACCATAAGCATCAACAGCGCAGGGGCGATGGGTGGCACCGGCGGCAACAGCAGGGTGATGGGCGGCGAACGGCGGCAGGATGGGCAGCACCAGCGGCACCAACACAGATGCGGCACCAGGCACCAACAGCGGCAGGGTGATGCGTAAGCAGAATTGGCGGCACCAGGCAGGGTGACAGCAATTGCGGCAACCACCAGCGCAGGTGATGGTACTGGGCGTTCAAACAGCGGTGGTGATGGCAGCAATTCATGGCAACCAACAGCGGTGGGCGATGGCGAAAGCACCATGGCACCGAACAGAAAGCTACAGGGTGATGGGGCAATCTATGGCAACCAACAGCAGGTGGATGGTGGTACCATATGTCTCAACAGCGGCAAGGATGGTAGCAACGGCGAAAAAATCAACAGCGGTGAGGGTGATGTTTGCAGAATTCAGCGGGTAACCCAACAAACGTAGAAAGGGATGAACTATACAATCAAAGAAGAGGGTGATAAAAGTGTAAGTAACTACCGAAGAGCGGCAGGTGATGGCAGCACCAGCAGCACCACCAGCGCAGGTAAGGAGCGTAGCAACGCCAGCGGCACCAACAGCGGCAGGCGATGGTAGCACCACAGCACCGTGGGCAGGCGCATGGTGCAGCATCGGCGGCGTACCAACAGGCGGTAGGGCGATATAGCACCAGGCAACCAACAGCGTAGGCGATGGTACTGGGTGTTCAAACAGCGCAGGTGATGCAGCAGCACCAGGCACCAGCGCAGGGTGAGCAGCACCCGCGGGCACCAACAGCGGCAGGGTGATATTGTAGCAAATTGGCGGCGTCTGGGGTCAGCGGCAGGGCGGATGGTAATTTGGCGGCACCAACAGCGGCAGGGTGCGGATGGTAGCAATTGCGGGCACCAACAGCGCAGGTGATGCGGCACCATGGCACCAAACATGCAGGATAGTACCATGGCACCGGTAGCGGCAGGGTGACAGGCACCAGGCAACGCCAACAGTAGGGTGATGGTAGCACCAACAGTGCAGCACCCGAAGAGCAGGGTGACAGTAGCACCATGGCACCGAACAGCGGTAGGGTGATGGTAGCACTATAAAATCAACAGCGGCAGGGTGACGGCGGCACGGCGGGTGCACCAACAGCGGCAGGGTGATGGTGGCACCATGGCACCCGGGCCACCGGTGATGGAAATTGCGGCAAATCGGCGCAGGCGATGGTAGCACTGGCGAAACCGCCAGCGTGAGGCAGATAAGGGCACGGCGGCACCAACAGCGGCAGGGTGATGGCAGTAATTAGTGGCACCAACAGTAGCAGGGTGATGGTGGAAAACGACAGCACCAACAAAGCGGCGGTGATGGTGGCACTGCGGTGTACCTCAAAATGAAGTGGTAGGTGATGGTGGCAACGCGGTGGCACAACAGCGGCAGGTGGGTGATGGGTGCAGCACCAGGCACCGAAACAGCGGTAGGTGATGGCAGCGTCTGGGGGCACCAACAGCAGCAGGCGTGAGATGTGGTAGCACCATAGCACCAACAGCGGTAGGGTATAGTGGCATTATGGCACCACCAGCGGCAGGGGTGGATAGCAGTAACGGTGGGGCACCACCAGCGTAGGGTGATGGTAGCACTATGGGCAGCACCAACAGGCGGGCAGGGTGATGGTGGCACCAAAACAACAGCGGCAGGGTGGACAGGCACCATGGCACCAACAGCGGCAGGGTGATGGCAGAATTAAGGAAGAAGTGGAGAGGTGATGAAAATTGCAAATTCAATAGTGCAGGGTGACAGAAGCACCAGGCACCAACAAAGTAGGGTGATGGTGGCACCTGCGGCACCAAACAGCGGCAGGGTGAGATGGTGGCACCATGGCACCGCTGAAAGTGGCAGGGTGATGGGTAAAATTGGCGGCACAATAGGGCGGCAGGGTGCAGATGGTGAGCAATCAACAGCCAGCAGGGGTGGTAGCACTGGCGGCGTTCAACAGGGCGGCAGGGTGATGGTGGGCACCGCGGCACCAAAGCTCAGCGGTGCAGGCGACAGGCACCATAGCAAAATCAACAAAGCGGCAGGGTGATGGGCAGGCGAAATTGGCGGCACCAACAGCGCAGGTGCGGCATGGGTAGCACGGCAAACGGGGCCAGCGCAGGGCGATGGTAGCAAAAATGTTGAAAGCGTGGCGTGGGCGATGGTAGCACCAGTGGGCACCAACAGCGGCAGGGCGATGGAAAACACCAGGCACCCAACAAAGTGTAGGTGATGGGTAAAAATTACAGCACCAACAGCGGCAGAAAGTGATGGTGGCACCATGCGGCACCAACAGCGGCAGGGTGATGGGAACCAGCGGCAAATCACCGGAAGGGCAGGGTGAGCAGTGAAAACGGCGTAACCAACAGCGGCAGGGTGAGCAGGGCAAAATTGGCGGCACCAACAGCGGGTAAAGGATGGGCGCAATTGGCGGCAAACAACAGCAGGGTGATGGCAGCACTGGTACACCAACAGCGGCAGTGGGGCGATGGCACCGCAGCAGCACCAAATAGCGGCAAGGGGTGATGGTAGCACCGCAGGCACCGGGCCAGTGTAGGTGATGGTACTGGCGGCACCAATAGCGCAGGGTGATGGTAGCGTACCAACAGCGCGTATGGGGGGATGGTGGCACCATAGCAATCAACAGCGGCAGGGTGATGGTGGTACCAGGAAAGCAAACAGCGGCAGGGTGATGGTAGCAATTATGGCAATCAACAGCGGTAGGGTGAGATGGTAGCACTATGGCAATCACTGTGCGCAGGTGATGCGGCACCATAGCACCAACAGCGGCAGGTGATGGCACCTTATAAGTGCACCAAAGCGGGCAGGTGATGGTGGCACTATGTTCAACAGCGGCAGGTGAGCGCGGCAGCGCGCACCAACAGCGTAGGGTGATGGCACCGCGGCACCAAATAGCGGCAGGGTGATGGTGGCACCAGGGCACCAACAGCGGTAGGGGCGCGGCAAACAAAGATGGTAGCACTATAGCAACGAAAGTGGTGTGGCGATGGTAGCACCATGGCACCAACAGCGCGGGGGGAAAAGATGGTAGAAAGTACCTGCGGCACCAACGAAAGCAGGGGGTAGATGAAAGCGACAGCGGACCCTAAATAGGGCGGCAGGGAAGTGATGCAGGTACCTGTAGGCACCCAACAGCGCAGGGTGATGTAGCACCGCGGGCACCCGCAACAGCGGCAGGTGATGGTAGCACCATGGGCACAGCGGTGAGGGTGATGGTGGCACCATGGCACCAACAGCGGCAGGGGCAGACAGGAAAATGGCGGCAAAATCAACAGCGGCAGGGTGATGGTGGCACCGCTGGCGGCAATCAACAGCGGCAGCACGGCGGGCAACCCGGAATAGCGGCAGGGTGATGCAGGTGAATTGCGGCACCAACAGCAGCAGGGTGACAGTAAAATTGCGCAACGTAACAGCGGCAGGCGATGTGGCAACCAGGGCACCGAACAGCGGTGAGGGTGATGGTACTATGGTGCCAAGAGCGGTGGTAGGTGAGACAGGTAACGGTAACCAAATAAAGCGCAGGGGGTGATGGGTAACGCAGCAACACCAACAGTGCAGGGTGATGGTAGCACTACGGGGCACCAGCAGCAGCAGGTGATGGTGGCACGCAGCGGGCACCAACAGCGGCAGGGCGATGGGTGGGCACTATGGCACCAACAAGCGCAGGTGTTAAAGCAATGGCACCAACAGCGGCAGGGTGGGATGGTAGCAAAATGCGGCGGCACCGGGGCCAGCGGCAGTGGGGTGACAGCAGTACCTAAAGGTACCAAAACAGCGGCAGGGGTGATGGCAGCACTGGCGGCAATCAAACAACAGCGTATAGGGCATGGGTAGTGGGCACTGCGGCACCAACAGCGGCAGGTGATGGTGGCACCAGGCGGCACCAATAAAGCGGGCAGGTGGATGGTAACGGCGGCACCAACAGCGTGGTGGTGATGGGGCACTATGCACCTGGGGCTAGCGGCAGGGTGATGGTGGCACTGGCGGCGCACCAGCCAGCGGTAGGGGAAGATGGGGCACTGGCGGGCACCGCCAGCGTAGGGTGATGCGGTGGGCACTGGCGGTACCAACAGCAGGGTGATGGTGCACGGCAGCACCGGGCGAAAGCAGCAGGGTGGATAAAATGGCGCAAAGCACCAACAGCGGCAGGGGCGGAGCGGCGGCAATTTGCGGGCACCGCCAGCGGCAGGTGATGTGGGTGGGCACTATGGCAATCAACAGCGGCAGGGCGATGGGGTGGCAACGGCGGCACCAACAGGTAGTGGGTGATGGCAGTAACGGCGTAAAAACGCAAGAAAGCGCAGGGTGATGGCAGCGACCATAGCAAATTCAACAAAGTAGGCAGATGGCGGCAACGGCGGCGGGCCGTCAACAGCGGCAGGGTGATGGCGGCACTATGGCACCAACAGCGGTAAAGATGGTAAAGGTCTATGGCAACAAGAAGGCAGGGTGATGGGGTAGTACTGGTGCAACTAACAAAGCGGCAGGGTGATGGTGGCACTGGCAAGCACCAACAGCGGCAGGGTGAGCGGAAGTAAAGCCTGGCGGCACCGTAACATGCAGGTGATGTAGCAATTGGCGGCAATCAACAGCAGGGGTGATGGTAGCAACGGTGAAAGCAATCAACAGCGGCAGGGGTGATGGGCACCTGCGGCACCCGCCAGCGGTAGCAGTGGGATGCGGCAAATTATGGCACCGTAACAGCCAGTGGGCAGGAAAAGAGCGGTGGCAATTGGCAGCACCAAACAGCGGCAGGGTGATGTGCAATTACAGTGTTCAGCGTGGTGATGGTAGCACTATGCAAATTCAACAGCGGCAGTAGTGATGGCAGCACCATGCAACCGCAGTGCAGGGTGATGGCGGCACCAACAGCGCGTGGTGATGGGTAGCACCATGGCACCAAGAGCAGGGTGACAGAAAATTTGCGGGCACCAAACCAGCGCAGGGTGCGATGGGTGGCACCATGGCAATCAACAGCGTAGGGGTGATGGGAAAACGGCGGCACCAACAGCGGCAGGGCAGACATAGGCACTGGCGGCACCAAACAGCGGCAGGGTGATGGTAGCAAATGGCGGCAGGCACCAACAGCGGTAGGTGGACAGTAGCACTGCGGCACCAACAGCGGCAGGGTGATGGCAGTACCTGCGGCACCAACAGCGGCAGGGCAGATGGTAGCAATTGGCGGCACCAACAGCGCAGGGCAGACAGGGAAGCACCATAGCAATTCAATATGGGCAGGGTGATGGCGGCACCGCGGCAACGGAAACAGCAGGCATGGTAACGGCAACAGCGCAGGGTGATGGCAGTGCACCAGTAAATGGAAGAAAGTGGTGGGTGATGGCAAATTACGGGCACCAACAGCGCAGCGATAGCAGCAATGGCGGGCACCCAGCCAGCGGGTGATGCAGGTACCCAAGGCACCAACAGCGGCAGGGTGATAGGCACTATGGCAGTTCAAACAGCGGCAGGGTGATGGTAACGGTGCGTTCCTTCAAACAGCGGCAGGGCGTGACAGCACCCAGTAGCAACAACAAGCGCAGGGTGACGGCAGCACGGCGTGGCAACGCACCCAACAGGCGATAGAAAACCAGCAGTACCAACAGCGGCAGGGTGATGGTGGGTAGTAAATCGCGGTGGGCACCAACAGCGGCAGGGTGATGGTAGCATCGGCGCAAAACCAACAGCGGTGGGCGACAGCAGTAACGACAGTAATCAACAGCGCAGGGGTGAGATGCGCAATTAAGCGGCAACAACAGCGCAGTGGTGGGCGACGGTGGCAATTACAGCACCAACACAGCAGCAGGCGATGGAAAAACGCCAAGGCACCAACAGTGCAGGTGAGTAGGTAGCACTGCGGCAACAACAGCGGCAGGATGGCAGCACCGGCGCAATCAACAGCGGCAGGAAGATGGTACCTGCGGCACCAACAGCAGAAGAGCGGTACCAGCGGCACCAAGAAAGGCAAGTGATGGCGGCAACAGGCGGGCAGGGCGATGGCAGCACCGCGGCAACCGGTCAGGTAGGGGTGATGGTAAGCACCCTGCGGCACCAATGAAGCGGTAGGGGTAAGATGGCGGCAATTGGCGGGCACCAACAGCGCAGCAGGGTGATGGTGTTAACCATGGCAATCAAACAGCGCAGGTGCGGATGGTAGCAATGGCACCCTAAACAGCAAGAGAAGAAGTTAAAACAGCGCAAGCAACAGGCGTGCAGGGCGGATGGCGGCACCAAAAACAGCGCAGGGTGAGAGAAGAACGGCACCCCAACAGCGGTGCGTGATGCGGCACCTGCGGCACCAAACAGCGCAGGTGACAGGCACCACACCATCAGCGGCAGGGTGATGCGGTGGTGCACGCGCACCAACAGCGGTGTGGCGAGCGGTACCAGCACCGGAACAGAAGATGGAACAAACCGGCCAGCGGCAGGGTGATGGTGGTGCCTGCGCACCAACAGTGCAGGGTGACAGGCACCATGGCACCCGGCCTGAAAGCGGCAGGGTGACATGGTAGCACCATGGCAACCGAACAGCGCAGGGTGAGCAAAAATCATGGCACCAAATAGGGTGAGCGGTGCGTACCAGGCATCAACAGGTGATGGTAGGCGACTGGCGGGCACCAAGCGAAAGCAGCAGGGTGGATAGCAGCACCTGGCGGCAACAACAAAGGGTAGGGTGATGGCAGGCACCCGCGGCACCAAACAGCGCAGGGTGATGGGGGCACCAACAGCGGCAGGGTGATGCAGAAAGCACCATAGCACCAACAGTGCAGGTGATGGGAAATTTGCGGAACCGAAGAAGCGGCAGGGGTGATGGTAGCAATTTGCGCAGCACCAGTCATCAGCGGCAGGTGGCTGCAGTAATTATGCGGCAATCAAAGAAGCGGCAGTGGGCAGATGGTAACGGCGGCAAACGTCAGCGGTAAAAGATGGGTAAAAACGGCGGCACCCGGGAAGCGGCAGGGTGATGGCACCTTATGAAAATCAACAGCGCAGGGTGATGGCAGTAACGGCGCAGCAACCAAAATAGCGGCAGGAAAGAGCGCAGTACTAAGGCACCAACAAAGCGCGAGGTGATGTGGTGAGTACCTGGCGGTACAACTAAATAGGCGGCAGGGTGATGGAAGCACCTGGCGCGGGAAAACCGGGCTGAAAGAGTGGGCGATGGTGGCACCGGAGGCACCAACAGCGTAAAGAAGGCGTAGTAAATTGGCGGCAACGACAGCGGCAGGGGCAGACAGGCACTGGCGGCGTTCTCAACAGCGGTGATGGCATCGCGGCCCAACAGCGCAGGGGCGATGGTGAGTACCCGCGGCACCAAACAAAGCGCAGGTGATGGCAGGCCCAGGCACCAACAGCGGCAGGGCATGGCAGCACCTGGCGGCACCAACAGCGGCAGGGGTGATGGTAAAACGCGTGGCACCAACAGCGGCAGGGTGATGGCGGCAATTGCGGAAATCAACAGCGTGGATGGTAGCACTGGCGGCACCGAAGAGCGGCAGGTGATGAAAGGTCTGGCGGCACCAACAGCGTAGGGTGATGGTGTGGCAACGGCGGCACCAACAGCGGCAGGGTGATGGTAGCACTACGGCACCAACAGCGGCAGGGTGATGGTAGCACCATAGCACCAACAGAAGCGGGCAGGGTGATGGCGGCACCTGGCGGCAAACAACAGCGGCAGGGTGATGGTAAGTACCTGGCGGCACCAACAGCGGCAGGGTGATGGTAGTACTATAGCACCAACAGCGGTGGGTGATGGTGCACTATGGCACCAACAGCGGCAGGGTGATGGTAGCACTATAGCACCCCAGTCTGGCGGCAGTGTGATGGTGGCACTGCGGCACCAACAGCGGCAGGGTGATGGTGGCAATTAAGGCAACCAACAGCGCAGGGGTGATGGCAGCACCATGGCACCAACAGCGCAGGGCAGATGGTAGCAACGGCGGCGTTCAACAGCGGCAGGGTGAGCAGGCAACTGGCGGGCAACTAACAGCGGCAGGGTGATGGTGCAGCAATTGGCGGCACCAACAGCGGCAGGGTGATGGCACCTGGCGGCACCAACAGCGGCAGGGTGATGGTGGGTAATTACAGCGCCCAACAGGCAGGGTGATGGTGGCGGAAACGGCGGCACCAACAGCGGTGGTAGGTGATGGTGGCACTGCGGCGGCCTGGCCAGGCGGCAGGGGGTGATGGTAGCACATGGGCACCAACAGCGGCAGGGTGATGTGGCACTGGCGGTACCCAACAGCGGTAGGGAAGATGCAGCACCTGGCGGCACCAACAGCGGCAGGGTGATGGTGGCACTATGGCACCAACAGCGCAGGGTGCAGGCACCATAGCACCAACAGCGGCAGGGTGATGGTGGCACCTGGCGGTACCAACATGCGGCAGGGCGATGGTAGCAATTGCGGCAACAGGCGGCAGGGTGATGGTGGAAAGTACCGCGGCACCACCAGCGCAGGGTGATGGTACATCTGCGTAACCAACAGCGGCAGGGTGTGATGGTGCGGCACTATGCAGCACCAACAGTGCAGGGCGATGGTAGCACCATGGCACCAACAGCGGCAGGGCGATGGTAGCACCATGGCACCAACAGCGGCAGTGGGTGATGGTAGCACTGGCGGCACCAACAGCGCAGGGTGATGCAGGCACTATGGCACCAAATAGCGGCAGGGTGATGGTGGCAACGGTAGCAACTCAACAGCGGTGGTGGTGATGGTGGCAATTCATGGCACCAACAGCGTGCGATGGTGTTCTGGCGGCAACCGTCAGCGCAGGGTGATGGCAGCAATTGGCGCGGCACCAACAACAGCGGCAGGTGATGGGGAAGCACTGGCGGCACCCGTAGCGCAGGGTGATGCAGGCCTGGCGGCACCAACAGCGGCAGGTGATGTACCAGGCACCAACAGCGCAGCAGGGTGATGCAGCACTATGGGCACCAACAGCGGCAGGGGTGATGAAGCACTATAAAGTACCCGCAACAGCGGTGGCGATGGTAGTACCTGGCGGGCACAACAGCGGCAGGGTGATGGTAGCACCATGGGCACCAACAGCGGCAGGGTGCGGATGGTAGCACTATGGCAAATTAACAGCGCAGTGGACAGGCACCTGGCGGTGGCACCAGTTAGCGGCAGGGTGATGCAGCACCATAAAGCACCAACAGCGGCAGGGTGATGGTAGCACCATGGCAATCAACAGCGGCAGTGGGTGATAGAGCACTGGCGGCACCAACAGCGGCAGGGTGATGGTAGCACCTGGCGGCACCAACAGCGGCAGGGTGATGGTGGCACTAAGCGGCACCAAACAGCGGCAGGGTGATGGCAGCGACTGGCGGCACCAACAGCGGCAGGGTGATGGTAGCACTATAGCACCAACAGCGGCAGGTGATGGTGGCAATTATGGCACCAACAGCGTGCAGGGTGATGGTAGCACTATGGCGTTCAACAGCGGCAGGGGTGATGGCGGCACCAGTAGCACCAACAGCGCGGTGGCAGGGTGATGGTGGCACCATGGTGCGCCCAACAGCGGCAGGGTGATGGTAGCACTATGGCACCAGCGGCAGGGTGTTGCGGCACCATGGCACCAACAGCGGTGGATGGGTAAAACGGCGGCACCAATAGCGCGGTGGCAGGGGTGATGGCAGCAATTGGCGGCACCAACAGCGGCAGGGCAGATGGCAGCACGGCGGCACCAACAGCGGCAGGTGATGGTAGCATTGCGCACCAAATAGCGCAGGGGTGACAGGGCACCTGGCGGCAACCAACAGCGGTAGGTGATGCAGCACGAAAGTGGCACCAACAGCGGCAGGGGTGAGAAAGTAATTATGGGCACCAACAGCGGCAGGGTGACAGGCACCATGGCACCAACAGCGGCAGGGTGATGGTAAAGTACCATGGCACCAACAGCGGCAGGGTGATGGTAAGTACCATAAAGCACCAACAGTGCAGGGGTGATGGTGGGTAATTGGCGCAGTACCAACAGCGGCAGTGGGTGATGCTGTGGCACTATGGCGCTCAACAGCAGGGTGAGGTAGCACCTGGCGGCACCAATAACAGCGGCAGGTGGGCGATGGTAGCACCAGCGGCACCAAACAGTGGTGGGGCGATGGTGGCACTATAGCCAGTTCAACAGCGGCAGGGTGATGGCAGCAATTATGGCAACTAAATAGCGCGGTGGTGATGCAGTAAAGCACCAAGGCACCAACAGCGGCAGGTGATGGCACCATAGCACCAACAGCGGCAGGCGATGGCAGCACCATAGCACCAACAGCGGCAGGGTGACAGGCAATTGGCGGCAACCAACAGCGGCAGGTGATGGTGGCACTATGGGCACCAACAGCGGCAGGGCGATAGGAAGCACTATGGCGTCCAACAGCGGCAGTAAGTGATGGCAGCACCATAGCACCAACAGCGCAGGGCAGGATGGTGGCAATTACGGCACCAACAGCGAAGAGTAAGGATGGTGTACGGCGGGCATTCAACAGCGGCAGGGTGATGGCAGCACTATGGCAATCAACAGTGTAGGTGGCGTTGGTGGCACCCGGCGGCACCAACAGCGGTGGTAGGGTGGAGCAAAAAAGTACCTGCGGCACCAACAGCGGCAGGGTGATGGTAGCACTGGCGGCACCAACAGCGGCAGGGTGTTGGTGGCACCTGGCGGCACCAACAGCGCAGGGTGTTGCGGCACCGTGTACCAATAGCGCAGGGTGATGGTAAAATTATGGCACCAACAGCGGCAGGGGTGATGGTAGCACTGGGTGGCACCAACAGGCAGGGGTGATGGCACCCAGGAAAATTAACAGGCAGGGTGATGGTAGCACTACGGCACCAACAGCGGCAGGGTGATGGTAGCACCATGGCAATCAACAGTGGTGATGGTAAAACTATAAAGCAATAGCGGTAGGGGTGATGGTGGCACTATAGCACCAACAGCGGCAGGTGATGGTGCATCTGCGCAACAGCGGCAGGGTGATGGTAGTACTGGTAGCACCAACAGCGGTAGGGGGGTGATGGTGGTGCGTTCAACAGGTGATGGTAGTACTGGCGGCACCAACAGCGGCAGGTGATGGTGGCACTATAGCACTACCAGCGGTAGGGTGATGCAGGCACCATGGCAACGCAACAGCGGCAGGGGTGCGATGGTGGTGCCTGCGGCACCAACAGCGGCAGGGTGATGGAACAGAAGCACCAACAGCGGCAGGGTGGAGCAGTAGCACCATAGCACCAACAGCGGGCAGGGTGATGGCGTGGCACTACGGCACCAACAGCGGCAGGGGGTGATGGGTGGCACTATGGCACCAACAGCGGCAGGGGTGATGGCAGCACTGGCGGCAACCAACAGCGCAGGGTGATGCTGGTAGGCACCATAGCACCAACAGCGGCAGGGTGATGCAGGCACTATGGGCACCAACAAAATGCGGCAGGGGTGATGGCGGCACTATGGGCACCAACAGCGGCAGGGTGATGGTAGCACTATGGCACCAACAGCGTGAGGGTGATGGTGGCAATTGGCGGCACCAACAGCGTGCAGGGTGATGGTGCGTCTGGGCGGCACCAATAACAGCGGCAGGGTGATGGTGGCAACGGCGGCACCAACAGCGGCAGGGTGATGGTGCGGCAATTGGCGGCACCAACAGCGGTGTAGGGGTGATGGTAGCACTATGGCACCAACAACAGCGTGCAGGGTGATGGTAGCAATCTGCGGCACCAACAGCGGCAGGCGATGGTGGCACCATGGCACCAACAGCGGCAGGGTGATGGTAGCACCTGGCGGCACCAACAGCGGTAGGGTGATGGTAGCACTGCGGGCACTGATAAAGCGGCAGGGTGATGGGTGGTGTTAATTACGGCACCAACAGCGGCAGGGGGGTGATGGTAGCAATTGGCGTGGCACCAACAGCGGCAGCAGGGTGATGGTAGCACTATGGCACCAACAGTGCAGGGTGATGGTGGCACTATGGCACCAATAGCGGTAGGGTGGATGGTAGCACTGGCGAACCAACAGCGGCAGGGTGATGGTAGCACTATGGCACCGACAGCGGCAGTGATGGCAGCACCTTTGGCGGCACCAACAGCGGCAGGGTGATGGGCACTGGCGGCACCAACACAGCGGCAGGGTGATGGCAGCACTGGCGTGGCACCAACAGCGGCAGGGTGATGGTGGCACTATAGCACCAACAGTAGCAGGGTGATGGTAGCACCCAGGTTTCATCTTTCTCACACACGCTCTTCCTTCCTCCTCCTTTCATTCCCACTCCTTCCTATTTTTTATTCTTCCTGCCTCCTCCCCTTCTCCTCCATCCTCACCCCACCCCACCACCACCACCTCTCACCCACCCTCCTCCCCACCACCCCACCACCTCCCACCACCTTCACCTCCTCCCACCTCTCACCCCCTCCCTCTCCTCATCACTGTCTTAGGGCAGGTCGCCTAGCACCATCTGGCTGGGGTCACACTGACCACCTCACCTCTTCATCCTCCTCTATCCTACGCCATCCTCTGCCACCCTACGCCCCCACGCCATCCCACGCCATCCTTACGTCACCCACGCCATCCTTCGCCACCCTACGTCACCCTACGTCACCCCTACGCCATCCTACGTCACCCTACGCCATCCTTCGCCATCCTACGTCACCCACGCCATCCTTCGCCACCTTAAGCCATCCTACGTCACCCTACGCCATCCTTCGCCATCCTACGTCACCCGCCACTTCGCCATCCTACGTCACCCTACGCCATCCTTCGCCAACCTTACGTCACCTACGCCGTCATACCCCACGCCATCCACCCATGCCATCCCACATCCCACATGCGTCACCTCTACGCCATCCTTCGCCATCCCACGTCACCCTACGCCATCCTTCGCCACCCCACGTCACCCCACATCGTCACCCTACGCCATCCTACGTCACCCTACGCCATCCTTCGCATCCTACGTCACTACGCCATCCGCCACCCTACGTCACCCTACGCCATCTCACATCCTACGTCACCCCACGCCATCCCGCCATCTTCGTCACCCCACGCCATCCCATGTCACCCCACGCCATCCTTCGCCATCCTACGTCACCCCTACGCCATCCTGATGTCACCCTGCCATCCTTCGCCATCCTGTCACCCTACGCCATCCTGCCATCCTACGTCACCCTCAACGCCATCCACCGCACCTTACGCCATCCCCATCTACGTCACCCTACGCCATCCTTCGCCATCCTCACCCTACGCATCCTTCATCCGTCACCCCACGCCATCCTTCGCCATCCTACGTCACCCTACGCCATCCTCATCCCACGTCACCACGCCATCCTTCGCCATCCTTCGTCACCCCACGCCATCCTTCGCCATCCCACGTCACCCCATACGCCATCCTTCGCCATCCCACGTCACCCCACGCATCCTTCGCCATCCTACGTCACCCCACGCCATCCTTCGCCATCCCACCGTCACCCTACGCCATCCTTCACATCTCATCACTTTACGCCATCCTTCGCCACCCTTCGCCATCCTACGTCCTCCACGCCTACTCAATTATTTGCCTCCACCAAAACCTATTCCGTTACTTGTGCTGGTGGTAGTGGTGGTGGAGATGGTGGTGGTGTGGTAGGACTGGTGGTGGTAGATGGTGGTAGTACTGGTGGTGGTGGTGGTGGAGATGGTGGTGGGTGAGTGGGAGATGGTGGTGGTGGTGGTGGTGAGATGGTGGTGGTGGTGGGTAGATGGTGTGGTGGGACAGGTGGTGGTGGGAGGTGGTGAGATGGTGGTGGCAGATGGTGGTGGTGGTGGTGGTGGTGGTGGAGATGGTGGGATGGTAGGTGGTGGTGGTGTGGAGATGGTGGTGGTGGTGGTGGGAGGTGGTGGTGGTGGTGGTGGAGATGGTGGTGGTGGTAGTGGTGGTGGTGTGGATGGTAGTATGGTGGTGGTGGTAGGTGGAGATGGTGTGGTAGTGGTGGTGGTGAGTGTGGTGGTGGTGGGGAGATGGTGGTGGTGGTGGTGCAGGAGATGGTGGTGGTGGTGTGAGATGGTGGTGGTGGTGATGGTGGTGGTGGTAGGAGATGGTGGAGATGGTGGTGGTGGTAGGTGGTGGTGGTGGTGGTGGTGGTGGAGATGGTGGGAGATGGTGGTGGTGGTGGTGGAGATGGTGGTGGTGGTGGTGGTGAGATGGTGGTGGTGGTGGAGATGGTGGTGGTGGTGGAGATGGTAGGTGGTGGTGGTAGGAGATGGTGGTGGGATGGTGAGAGTGGTGGGTGGTGATGATGGTGGTGGTGGCGTGAGATGGTGGTGGTGGTGGTGGTGGTGGTGTGGTAGTGGGTGGTGATGATGGTGGTGGCATGGTGATGGTGGGGTACTGGTGGTGGTGGTGATGGTAGTAGGTACTGGTGATGGTGGTAAAATTGGTGGTGATGGTGTAGTACCGGTGGTGGTGATGGTAGGGCAGTGGTGGTGGTGATGGTAGCACTGGTGGTGGTGGTGATGGTGGTAGTACTGGTGGTGGTGGTGATGGTAGTATTGGGTGGAGTGGTGTGGTGGTGGTGGCGGGTGGTGGGTGATGGTGGTAGTACTGGTGGGTGGTGATGGTGGTAGCACTGGTGGTGGTGGTGGTGGTGATGGTGGTAGTACTGGTGGTGGTGGTGATGGTAGTACTGGTGGTGGTGATGGTGGTAGTACTGGTGGTGGTGGTGATGGTAGTACTGGTGGTGGTGGTGATGGTGGTAGTACTGGTGGTGGTAGATGGTGGTGGATGGTGGTAGTACTGGTGGTGGTGGTGGTGGAGATGGTGGTGGTGGTGGTGGTGGATGGTGGTAGTGGTGGTGGAGATGGTGGTGGTGGTGGTGGTGGTGATGGCTGGTGGTGGTGGTGGTGATGGTGGTAGTACTGGTGGTGGTGGTGATGGTGGTAGTACTGGTGGTGGTGGGTGATGGTGGTAGTACTGTGGTGGTGGTGGTGGAGATGGTGGTGGTGGTAGTGGTGGTGATGGTGGTACTGGTGGTGGTGGTGGATGGTGGTAGTACTGGTGGTGGTAATGGTGGTGATGGTGGTGGTGGTGGTGATGAGGGTAGTACTGGTGGTGTGGTGATGGTGGTAGTACTGGTGGTGGTGGTGATGGTGGAGCTCATTTTCCGTTCATCCTGCATTTTCTTATCTCTCTCTACACAGTAACACTCTCCATCCTCCTCCTCTCAACTTTTCTCCCTCCCTCTTTCAGACAGAGCGTCAGCACTGCCGCCCACCGCACCACCACCCACCCCGCACCACCAAGTCCTTCTCTTCAGCGCCACAGTGACCTTGCATGGTAGTGGTTCAGGCTGGTGACGTCATTCACAAACTGTGTATATAACGCACTGTCTGGGGGTGGTGAGGGAGGTGTGGTGGTGGTGTGATGACAGGTGTGGTGGTGGTGGTGGTGATGATGGCAGGTGTGGTGGTGGTGATAGCAGGTGTGGGTGGTGGTGGTGATAGCAGGGTGTGTTGGTGGTGATGATGATGGGGGTGTGGTGGTGGTGGTGATAGTTGGGTGTGTAGTGAGTGATAGCAGGTGTGTGTGGTGGTGGTGGTGGTGGTGATGGCAGGTGTGGTGGTGGTGGTGATAGCAGGGGTGTGTTGGTGGTGATGATGGGGGTGTGGTGGTGGTGGTGATAGAAGGAGTGTGTTGGGTGGTGATGATGGCAGGTGTGGTGGTGGTGGTGATAGAGGAGAGTGTTGGTGGTGATGATGATGTCAGGTGTGGTGGTGGTGGTGATAGCAGGTGTGTGGTGGTGATAGCAGGTGTGTGGTGGTGGTGGTGATGATGGCAGGTGTGTGAGAGCAGCGTGGTGGGGGCGGCGTGCCACAGCATGACTCCCAGCAGGTATGCGTGACGCCACCCTCAGGTATGCGTCAGGCTCACACAGGTAAATCACCACCCAGGGCCTCAAAGGAGAACTGTCTCGGGGATCCTTTACCATGTATTAACGAGGTGGTGGTCACGCTCCCCTCGCTGGCACCCCCTACCACCCCTCTGGCGTCTTTTGGCACCCCTGGCATCCTTTGGCACCCCTAGCACCCACTAGCACTACTTGGTACCTACTAGCGTCCTTTGGCATCCATGACAACCCATGGCACCCCTAGCGCCTCCCTGGTGTTATTTGGCACCCCCTAGCACCCTTTGGTACCTCCTGGCACCCCCTAGCACCCTTTGGTACCTCCTGGCACCCCCTAGCACCCTTTGGTACCTCCTGGCACCCCCTAGCTCCTCTTAACACTGACTAACAAAGACCCTCAGGTAAATAGTCTCTATAAAGACTCGTGCAGGACAGTAGAGTCTCATCACACTTTGGTCGCCATAACTCTTCACTTTCTTCACTCATAGTTAAGTGGAAATTTTATCTTAGAAGATTCTGAGACACCGAGACGAGACAGAGTTTAGTGGGTCACACCTGCTGTTGCCTTACACACAGACATTCTTCACTACTGAGGTGTGTGTAGTGGCCCTGGTGGTCACCTGGCGGCAGCACAGGTGTTCCGGGGACCACACTGTCTGCCTCACCCCTAACCTAACCCAACCTAACCTAACCTCTAAACCCAACCCAACCCAACCTAACCCAAACCCTAACCTAACCTAACCTAACCCAACCTAACCTAACCTAACCTAAGTAACGTTACGGTGTTTAATCATGAGGTGAAATAACCTTGGGGAGGGGGGGTTAATCTTCAGGTGATCCAAATATACAGCTGTGTTAACTCAGTGACCAGGTGAGGAGGACCACCCACAGGTTGTCACACTAACGCAAACAAACGGACAGACGCCGCCCATCACCACTCCATCATCGACCCTATGTGTTTATTTGTGTGTGTGTGTGTGTGTGTGTGTGTGTGTGTGTGTCATATACAGCCAGATGACAGTCCACCTTACACCCTAGTTTAAAGTCTTAACTCGATGTGGCAGAAGGTCATCCTTGAGTTATGTGAGGGTGATCCTTGGCTTGTGCTCCGCCAGTACCCGGGGACATAACAATAACACATCGCACACACAAACACACTCAAACACACACAAACACACTCAAATAACAACAAACACACACACACACACACACACACATCCCCACTACTTGTACCACGCAGTCCATCATCACTACCACAATCACCACTACCATTACACTTACCACACACACCCTACCACACACACACACACACACCCTACCACACACACACACACACACACAAGTCACATATATACCTCACATAACCTTCATTATATACCTGCAAGTCTCCCTTATACAACGTTCTCAATCTATATGTGCCTCGTCTGCCCAGGTAACCCCGTCAGGTAGGTCGTCTTCAGTGTGTGTGGGAGGGATGGTTTGGGTACTGTGAGGGCGGGTACTGTAGGGGCGTGAGGAGGATGGTTTGGGTACTGTGAGGGCGGGTACTGTAAGGGCGAGGAGGATGGTTTGGGTACTGTGTGGGCGGGTACTGTAGGGGCGTGAGGAGGATGGTTTGGGTACTGTGTGGGCGGGTACTGTATGCGGAGGATGGTTTGGGTACTGTGAGGGCGGGTACTGTAAGGGCGTGAGGAGGATGGTAGTACTGTGTGGGCGGGTACTGTAGGGCGTGAGGAGGATGGTTTGGGTACTGTGGAGGGTGGGTACTGTAGGGGCGGAGGAGGATGGTTTGGGGTACTGTGAGGGCGGGTACTGTAAGGGCGTGAGGAGGATGGTTTGGGTACTGTGAGGGCGTACTGTAGGGGCGTGAGGAGGATGGTTGGGTAATTGTGGGAGGCGGGACTGTAGGGCGTGAGGAGTGGTTGTTTGGGTACTGTGTGGGCGGTACTGTAAGGGCGTGAGGAGGATGGTTTTGTGGTACTGTAGGGGGGGTGGATGGGGAGGGGGGCCTACCACACCCAAGATTCAAAGAAATGTGAACACAGGCTTGAGTTATTTCCGACTCGCATCCATGTAATTAGATACAAGAGGTCGTTAGTGTCCCGCCACCCAACTACTTCCAATCACCCTGCCCACCGTCACCCTGCCACCAACCACCCTGCCACCCACCACTTCCAACCACCCTGCCCAACCCACCACCCAGCCACCCACATCTAGAAGGCAATCAAATCGACGAATTTGGTAAAATATGGAACATTAACCAGTTTATAATTGGTTTTAGTGTAATGAAAATCGAGTTGTCGGTGTTGACGGGAACGGCGGAACGAGAAACAGCGGAAACACAGGAACGGCGGAACGAGAAACAGCGGAAACACAGGAACGGCGGAACACTGGAACAGAGGAACTCGGAACTCTGGACGGGACAGGCGGACAATGTTTTCGTATCATCTATGGCGTTGGATTGTGTACAAGGATTCGTATTTTTCACATAATTAGCAACACATAAGTCACGACTGTTCAGAAATATATCGAATTTATTGATTTAATTTAATATTTTGTTTGTTGTAGAGTCTCATTGTGGTAATAAACGAAAGAATAATTTTCAGAAGACTTAGGTTACAGTAGGCTACTTGTGGACAGATCACGGCAGCACCCACCATGTTGTAAGATAGCCACGAAAAACACCGCTAAACTATATATTTTCCCACCAATACAATTAAACCAAACTTATCTAATTTAAGAATATTATATGTAGTTTAATCATCCTTAATTAATTTCGGTTTAGTTATACTATGTCACAATATATTATCAACATTGGATGCATTTCTTCTCCCAGAATGATGATGTTGGTGTTGTTACCCGGACATAATGTAGTGTGTGGAAGTGAAGTGTCTTGACAGTGACGTTAATAAGACAGTAATCTCCCAACTTCCGTCTTCAGCAATATTCCTCAAGCTATGATGTCTTTCTCAAGTACAATATATGGTGAGTGTTGATGTATTTACAGTAATATAATGTTAAGATATGATGCGTTTTCGTGAGGTGGAGCTCCAAATGTCATCTTGGTCCCCACGCAGCTGTTGGTAACTACTGAACTACTCTTGTTGGCGATGATGGGTATGAAGTATTCTCGGTGATTTTGTATTTATTTAACGGTAAAAATAACGTGTTTCTTTGTTATAGAGAAATCCGACTGTGAGAAAGGTTTAGGAGAAATTATAAGTAGGAATCTTAAGCCAAGTAAACAATGTGTTTTTGCTCGTAACAAGGCTATTAAAGTACTTGGGTTCATACAAAGGAGTGTTAGTTACAAGACTAGCGAGGTCATCCTAAAACTGTATCTACAGCTTGTTAGACCTCACCTGGATTTCGCAGTTCAGTTCTGGTCACTGTATTACAGAATGGATATAGAATCCTTGGAAAGAATTCAGAGGAGAATGACAAGACTAATCCCGGGCATTAGGAACCTTGAGTACAGAGACAGGTTAAAGCATCTTAATTTGCACTCCCTCGAGAGACGTAGAGTGAGGGGCGACATGATAGAGGTGTATAAGTGGAAGTCAGGGCTAAACAAAGGTGATACAACAATGGTACTCAAACTATCCAACCAGGAGCGAACTGGTAACAATGGTTTTAAATTAGACAAATTTAGATTTAGGCTCGAAATAGGTAAACATTGGTTTGGAAATAGAGTAGTGGATGAGTGGAACAAGTTACCAAACATCATCATTAACTCTAACACGCTGGATAGCTTCACACAAAGGTTGGATGGATATATGAGCGATAGGGGTTGGGTGTAAACGGGGCCCCCTGCCTAGTGTGGGCCAATAGTTACTGTTTCCTCCAGTCTTATGTTCTAAGTTGGGGAGGTTAGGTTAGGTCAGGTTAGGTCAGGTCAGGTCAGGTTAGGTCAGGTTAGGTTAGGTTAGGTTAGGTTAGGTTAGGTTAGGGTGTATGTATAGTGTGGAATTAGTGTTAAGTGAAGTTTATACTGTGTTGTTAATGAGAGTCCAACCTCACCCTTACCTCCCTTACCTCCCTCACTCTCCCTCCCTCACTCTCCCTCCCTCCCTCCCTCACTACCTTCCCTCACCTTCTTCCCTTGCTCTCACTCCCTCTTCCTTCTCCCTTCCTTCCTCTTCCATCCACCTTGTCTCCCATTTCATAACTCTCCTCCTCCTCTCCTCCTCCTCCTCCTCCTCCTTCCTCCTCCTCCTCCTCAATTCTCCCTCCTGCCCTTCTTCCCTTTCCTCCCTACCTCTCCCCCCCCTCACGTAACATCTTCATCTCGCTTGTAATAGACGTGGACATTCTCTCGGTGACCTCCGCCCTGACCTGACCTCCTGCTGGCTCCCTGGTGACCTAGGTCGTGCACGTGTCGTCTGACCTCCATTGACTCGGGGTTATCTGGGCACTGGGGAGAGGGGGGAGGGGAGGGGGGAGGGGGGTCAGAGGTTAAATGGATCCCCGAATTAATTGGTCCATGTCTAACCTAACCTAACCTAATCTAATCTAATGTAACTAGAACTGATGTAACCCGACCTAACATAATCTAACCCAACCAAGCCCATTGGAACCTAACCTAACCATTGCCTCAGGTTTTAGGGTAGAGGGTCTGGAAGACTGTGTGTGTGAGGGAAACATGCAGCGAGAGAAGAGGGAGGGAGGTAGGTAGGTAGGAGGGAGGGAGGGAGGTAGGAGGGAGGCAGAATAAAGCCTCACTCACCCTCCAACACCATTAAGCGACACTTGATGAAACACAAACATACAGCAGCAAATATACCTCTTAACACACACACACACACACACACACCATCATCCTTCACCACCGACGGGTCAAGACGGGTCAAGACGCACCTGGCGCTGCTCAGCAGCAGCCACGTCAACTATTATGTTGGCTCATACCAACTCCCTCCCCTGAACCCTCCTCCCCACCGGAATATCAACAAGTTCTCGCCAGAAGTTACTATTCATTTGGGAAAGGAATGGAACCAGTGGTGAATAGTGTTGAACAGTGCTTAAGTCAGTGAAAAACAACTCGGCAGTTACAGTTGAGTCTTCCCCAAACTAACCTTCACACAGTGAGGTCCCAGGTACCCAGTGATAATTCCCCTGAGACTCCACGATGGGGAGGCCTGGGACCACACCTCACTCACTCACCTCCGTTAATCTCCACCAGGTTCTGTGACGGCACTCTTGGCACTCGTGTCCTGTTTGTCGTAGGTGATGTTGAGTGAGGGAGGGCCATTCAACCTTGACGTGGGTGAGAGTGATAGGTCATCGTCCTCGAGCGGTTAAGTCATCGTCCTCGAGCTGTTAAGTCATCGTCCTCGAGCGGTTAAGTCATCTAGTCAGTGATGTAGTGTCATTAATAATATATCTTCAAGTGAAAGGCCATTGTCTGTCCCACATGGTATAGTTCCAAGGAGGAGGGTGGGAGGGGCGGGAGGGGTGAAGGGAGGGTCAGGGCGACATATGAGAGACCTAACCGAGATTGTGTTGTGTAATGCACTTTCTAAGCACATGTGGTCTTTGTCCCTTATGTAGCGACGGTGTGACTTGAACTACAGAGATGTGAGAACTTTTGAACGTGGGGCTGATTATGTCTTGTGGGGGCTGTAGTGAGGAGAGGGGGGCTGTAATGAGGGGAGGGGGCTGTAGTGAGGAGAGGGGCTATGGTGAGGAGAGGGGGCATGAGGTGAGGAGGGCAGGAGAGGGCTGTGGTGAGAGAGAGGGGGTCTCTGTGGTGGGGGCTGTGGGGAGAGGAGGGCTGTAGTGAGGAGAGGGGGGCTGTAATGAGGAGAGGTGTTGAGTATATCAGTAATTATTGGAACACCTCCATTAGCAGGTATACATAACCCTTTAATTACCTTTACGGAAATACACCTCATCTCTCACTCAAATAATTGTTGTCATTAAATACACATGTCTGTCTCTCTGTATGTATGTTATAGTTGATGGTAATTATAGGTTAATATTAAAGAGTGACACAGGTAAGTTTAGTTGAGATAGACTATGTTGTGTGGCCACCAGCACGAGTTAATGTTACTTGTCTTCGACCCACGTCTAGTGAGGGACTCGTCAACAGGTAATGGAGAAGAGGTGGTGGTGGTGGTGTGATGGTGTGGTGGTGGTGTGGTGGTGTGGTGATGGTTATGGTGACGGTGGTGTGGTGGTGGTGTGGTGAAGGTGATGGTGTGGTGGTGGTGATCAAGGGCGGATCCAGGAATGTCAATGAGGAGAGGTTCCAAGAAGTTGTGGGTAGGGGTAACATGGTTTTGGGTGGAGGGGGCTCTGTAAACCACCATTTTGAGGTCATGGGCGCTTGACATTAGGTCAGTGGTCCTCAACCTTGTTCACTCCTTTGAGCAACTCCCCAACTCGTCATGGACCTCCTTCAGTTTTCTACCAGCACCTCCACAAATATTGATGACAAATAAACTGTTCTCATCAGATAAAGAGAAATACCCTTCTTTTATTTGTATTTTGTTGACAATCATCATTAACATATATTTTGACTAACTTACATAATTGACTTGTCACAACAAACTTGAATTTGGTTGGGGAAAGAAGTTCCTCTTTTGTCACGGCTCATTGGGGAGGCTGACATTGTTTCCTTTCAGTCGGGAGATTGATCCGAGGTTGTCAAAGCACATCTCATGTCCGGGTCCACATCCAATCGGTTTCGGCTTTTATTCTTTATATGTCGAAGGTGGAGAAACCAGACCCCCATAAATAGGTGGTAGAGAATGGGAAGAGGACTCGCAGTGCGATCTCGCTGACTTGGATACGACTGATACATTGAGCACGAGAATACAGTCAGTAATTTTTTTTCATAGAGATCTCTGGCAGCAGAATCATTCCTGAGATCAAAGAGTTCGTGGGGAATGGTCACAATATCAAGAGTGCCACAGAAAAGATTCCTCACCTTTCTCTTCTTCCTCCTTGAATCCTAGGAAGTACCTTTCGAGCTCGCCTTCCAAGGATTTCAGTTTTTAGTGATGGGTCAAGTAGATGGTCCTCTTCAGTCTCATCAAGAACAGTTCAAAGATTCTCAAACATGGCAACATTTCTTGCATTGACTTTCCTTTGCCAATCGTGGAGCTTAGCAAGAAATGGCCGAAGACAATCCATGAGGTGAAACACATTTCTTTCCTTACCTCGTAACTGTTTATTTGCTCAAATATATCTGCTAGGCGTGCAAGACGTGGCTTCCACAAGTGACTTAAGAGATCATCCTTCCATTGCACTTCCAGGAACAACTTAAGCTCTCCCCTCAAACACTCGATTCACAACATTACCCTTGGAAAGCCAGAGCACTTTGAAGTAAACAGGAGGGCTTCTTGCTCTGAATCCTTGTGTCTACCCTGTACAGAGGTTCTGGAAAAGGCGAGAGTTCAGAGCTCCTGTTCTCACAAACTTGACACGTTTGACCATTGCCTCCAGGATCTTGCTAAGTGCAACAGGGAGGGTTTTCGACACCAGTACAAAACGATGGATCATACAATGAACCCCCTTGGAGCTACTGTCTTGACATGCAGACCTCCACAACAATTTTCCCAGGTTATACCGCTGGCTGGGAAGAAAGTCGACAGCTTTTCCATCACATCTACAGCTGTTGTGGTGGTCTCAAGCTGTGTTCAAAACAGATAATCATCCTTGGTGTTACACGAGAAAACATTCCTAACACACCCGAGAACGTAGTGCGAACATGCCATGACTTGATCCCCTGTATCACGTGTTCCTTTATGCCATCCAACATTTCATTAACTCGCCGTTTCACCGAGTTGTTTGACGAGGAAATCTGCTGCATCTTACCTTCACTTTCCTCTCCAAGAACCCGCTTGACCATCTTTAAAGTACACGGCTTAATTAAAGTTTTACCAATTGTGTGGACCTTATGTGATGCCTCAGGGACTGTTGTTGGAAGGCACCTCTCTCATCCAGTCTCTGTCATCCCAGACACCGTTCATGGCGCGGTTGAGAACCATTGTATTAGGAGATATTCTGAGGTCAATGGTAATTACTTTTTACAATACAAAAACACCTGAGTACGATACTGCATTAAAGAAAAGTATTGGAATTTTCTGGCGAATAGGGGTAAGTGGTGGTGTCACGGTGGTGGTGGTGGTGGTGGCAATAACACGTAACAGGTGGCACCTTAACTATTAACCCCGGGGTTATCTGTCCATTACGACCATTAAGTCGAGGACCACATGTCACCCAGGGTCAGGTCACGCCAGGTCACCTAGGGTCAGGTCAGGAGTGTGCCCGTGTCTTACTTATCTATTGTTATTATTATTATTATTATTATTATTATTATTATTATTATTATTGTTGGTGGTGGTGTTATTGTTGTTGTTTTTATATTAGTATTATTGTTGTTGTTTTCTTAGATATTAATTCGTATTGCCAGGTTTAATCAACAAAGTTAACCTCGTTATTGTAAAGCCGTCCAAGGATCACCTGAAGAATGAATACCCTAACGCTACCTGGGGGGGAGATGGGATTAGGTTAGGTTAGGTTGGGTTAATCTTCGGATTCTTCATTTTTATTCGCCCTTCGTGTTCCGGGATTCGACCGTGTCTTCATCTCGCCACCTTGTTGACACAGAACCTCCGGAACAGCCACGGCAACCATCTTTGCTGATATGTGTGTGTGTGTGTGTGTGTGTGTGGATAAATACAAAACTTTTCGTCAATAAGGTACATTATAAAAGTAATAAGGCGGGATGTTGAACCTTAATATTTGCCATCATGTTTTTCTGGTGTTGTAGAGGAGAGGAAGGAGGAGGGTGAGGAGGTGAGGGAGGTGAGAGGTGAGGAGGAGGTGAGGGAGAATTGAGGAGGAGGGAGGGAGGTGAGGAGGAGGAGAGACGGTGGAAGCCACACATGTTGATGTGTCGACAACAACACAGCCTAGGTGGTGACCTCTCTGCCCCCTGACCTGTTCCCCCCACTGACCCCTAGTGACAGCATTATGCCAGATGGAGGGAGGTCTAATCACTACTGAGGTCACTTCCCTTTTCTGCCTTCATCTATCTGCCCCCCCCAGCTATCTCTCTCTGTCCCCTTCATCTCTGCCTCTCCTCCATCTATTTTCCCCCCCTCCATCTCTCCCCTCCATCCTCTCCCCTCCATCTATTTCCCCCTCCATCTATTTCCCCCCTCTCCATCTATTTTTTCCCTCCATCTATCTCCCCCCTCCTCTATCTCCCCTCATCTATTCCCCTCCATCTATTTTTTCCCCTCATCTATTTTTCTCCCCTCCATCTCTTCCCTCCTCCATCTATTTCCCCTCATCCTAAGCACCCTCCATCCTATTTTCCCCTCCATCTGTTTCCCCCCTCCATCTATTTCCCCTCCATCTATTTTCCCCTCCATCTATTTCCCCCCTTCATCTATCTCCCCCCCTCCATCTATCTCTCCCCACCTCCATCTATCTCCTCCCCCATAAGGAAAGTGGAGGCTCATGGCATTAGGGCGTGGTTACAGGACAGGAAACAGCGAGTGAGCGTTAACGGCACTCGTCCCATTGGAGCAACGTCACTAGTGGAGTTCCCCAAGGCTCAGTACTTGGACCATTATTATTTATTATATACATAAACGACATAGATATCGGCATAGACAGCAACATAAGTAAATTTGCTGATGACATTAAAATAGGGCGTGTTATTAAATCTGACGAGGACTCCACAAAACTACAGGAAGATTTAAAAAAAAATTCGCATGGTCTGAAAAATGGCCGATGAAATTTAATTTGGACAAATGTAAAGTACTTATAGGAGATGTAAACAGAGAAACCAGATACCAGATGAACAACGATGTTATAGAGAAACCAGACAGTGAGAAAGATTTAGGAGTAAGGATAAGTGGGAATGTTAAGCCAAGTCAACAATGTGTATTTGCTTGAAACAAGGCTAATAAAGTACTCGGGTTCATACAAAGGAGTGTTAGTTACAAGACTAGCGAGGTCATCCTTAAACTGTATCTTGCGCTTGTGAGACCTCACTTGGATTACGCAGTTCAGTTCTGGTCACCGTACTACAGAATGGATATAGAATCCCTAGAAAGAATTCAGAGGAGAATGACAAGACTAATCCCAGGCATTAGGAACCTTGAGTATAGAGACAGGTTAAAGCATCTTAATTTGCACTCCCTCGAGAGACGTAGAGTGAGGGGCGACATGATCGAGGTGTATAAATGGAAGTCAGGGCTAAACAAAGGGGACATTACAAAGGTACTCAAACTATCCAACCAGGAGCGAACTCGTAGCAATGGTTTTAAATCAGACAAATTTAGTTTAGGCGCGAGATAGGTAAATATTGGTTTAGAAATAGAGTAGTGGATGAGTGGAACAAGTTACCAAACATCATCATTAACTCTAACACGCTGGATAGCTTCACACAAAGGTTGGATGGATATATGAGCGATAGGGGTTGGGTGTAAACGGGGCCCCCTGCCTAGTATGGGCCAATAGTTACTGTTTCCTCCAGTCTTACATAAGAACATAAGAAAATGAGGAGTCTGCCCTGTGCATGGCAGCTCCTGTCGAGAGTTACTACCACTCTCTATCATCCATGAATCTATCTAGCCTCCTTTTGAAACTTTCCAGAGTTCCAGCACTTACTACAAAGTTGCTAAGCTTGTTCCACTCGTCCACCACCCTATTTGTGAACCAGTTCCTTCCTATCTCCCTCCTAAACCTAAACTTATCAACTTAATCCGTTGCTCGGTCCTATCCTGCTCGGATATTATAAGAACTTTATCTATATCCCTTTATTGATTCCTTTCACCCACTTAAATACTTCTATCATATCTCCCCGCACTCTTCGTCTTTCTAGGGAATGCAAGTTAAGTTTCTTTAACCTATCCTGATATGGAAGGTTTCTAAGTCCCGGAATCATTTTTGTCATTCTTCGCTGCACCGACTCTAGTGAATTGATATCCATTCTATAATAAGGGCACCAGAACTGAACCGCATAATCGAGGTGCGGCCTGACTAGCGCAAGATATAGTTGCAATAAGACCTCTGCACTCTTATTACTTACACTTCTAGATATAAACCCAATACTCTGTTTGCCTTATTTCGAACATTAACGCACTGTTTCTAGGCCGTAGGTCCGGGCTTACAGTACCCCTAGGTCTCTTTCAGTCGACTTCTCTAGGTTGATGTTGTTAAGGCTGTATACATTATAAGTATTTGTTCTTCCAATATTAAGTACGCTGCACTTGCTGGTGTTGAATTTCATTTGCCATTTTTCACCACCCCTGCAGTTTATTTAGATCCTCCTGTAATGCATTTGCATCCTGCCTGAATTAATTTGCCGCCCTATTTTGGTGTCATCCGCAAACTTGCTTATCACTGCTGATCCCAGTATCTAGATCGTTTATGTAGATTATGAACAAGAGTGGGCCTAGTACTGACCCCTGGGGAACCCCACTGGTTACACGGCCCCACTCAGATTTAACACCATCTACGCTGACCCTCTGCGTTCTATCGGTGAGCCATGATTTTATCCAATTTAAAACTTTCCCTCGATACCATGAGCCTTAATTTTCTCAAAGCCTCTGATGCGGTACTCTGTCAAATGCTTTGCTAAAGTCTAAGTAAATAACATCGTAATTTTCGTCATTATCTACTACCTCGAAGACTTTCCTAAAAAACGTTCGCAGATTTGTTAGACAAGATTTTCCCTTTGTAAACCCATGTTGAGAGTCGTAGATTAATTTGATTTTCTCTAAATGCGATCAGATGCTATCTGCTATAATTGATTCAAGAAATTTCCCCACAACTGACGTCAAACTAATCGTCCGGTAATTTGACGCTGATGCTCTGTCTCCCTTTTTTAATATGGGTACTACATTTGCCTGTTTCCACAAGTCTGGCACAACTCCCGTGTCTAATGATTTTGTCTTCTTTAATTTATTTATCCTCTTAAGAACATCCTCTTTTCTGAGTCTTATGTCTCTTATGTGTCTTAAACTGATAAAAAGTACAGGTAAATCTCCTTATGTGCACCTTTCCTTCCTTCATTACCTGTAACTAACTTACTAACACAAGCAATGACACATCAGGCACCACCACCTTAGTGTACCGAGGGCAGCACCGACCCCACACGCTTCCCTGTTGGTCGCTGTCATGTTTCTGTGTTTCATCATACACAGGATACAGTGGGTGCACAATAAACTAGCTCCCGTGTTTGTTTGGGGCCAACCAGTCCGAACACGTCCTGACTTACTCAATATGGTTAGGTTAGGTTACGTTAGGCATGGCAGTGTGTGTATTTAATCACGGACAGTCACGTACAGGATAAGTTATGTTACAGGTCTATTCTAAGTTGTTCCCTAACCCGACTGAAGTACTGGCGCCAGTTTAGACTCGTGTGTGTGTACCCGTGTTGGTGACGGGTCCCAGGTGTTGTGGCCACCTTGTCATTATCATCACCCTCTCCTGTTACCCGGCGCTGAGTGTATGTGTGAGTGAGTGTGTCTGAGTGTATGTGTGAGTGAGTGTGTCTGAGTGTATGTGTGAGTGAGTGTGTCTGAGTGTATGTGTGAGTGAGTGATTGAGTGCGGCCTTGCCTACCCTGCACAATCCTCACTCCGTAATGGTCACCCAAGAACACCCGTTCACATATGTCCTCAGCACCAGTGATGCCCCGCTGGCGACACACAGATGGTGCGAGAATAGTGTTTGTGTACTGGTGTATATATACAGTATATATATATATATATATATATATATATATATATATATATATATATATATATATATATATATATATATATATTATTGTATCATAGCTGGATGATCGTCATACTCGATTCCGAGTGACAGCAAAGTAGTAGTGTGTGTGTGTGTGCCGCAGGAGGCCGCCCACGTGTTGACTGTTGATTCTTGATGTGGGAAGGTTCTCACCCCACTCATCCACCCATCCCGCCTACCCTATCCCACTCACTCCATCCTTCACCATCCACCACCACCACTTACACCACCACCACCATGAGGGGGGATATAGTATAGAGGTGGTTCTGCCTGTTTGTATGTGTCTGTCTGTCTGTCTGTACCATTTATGTGACTGGAGCAGTTGATGTATAGCTCTGTGTGTGTGTGTGTGTGTGTGTGTGTGTGTGTGTGTGTGTGAGTGTAGATAAATGATGGGTGAAGGAAGATCAGAGGTGGGGAAGGAAGTTATAGTTCGGAAATTGACGAAATTTAGGAGGAGGTAAGAGAGGGCGGGCTGACTAAGCTAATAGTGTGTTAAGGTTGTGTCATGGGTTAGTTATTGTCTGTCGGTACAGGCACTAGACGTCCTACCCTGTCCCGTATATGGGTGTTTTAAGGGCCTTATTTCATATTACACCGACCCCACTGGCGGATGTTGGTCTAGGGAGGTTGACTATTAACAGCCGTGTAGATCAGGTGTGTGTGTGTGTCCCAGATCTTCTCTCCTCCCCACCCACCCGTCCTTCTCCCCTACCCCTCTCACCCCCTCCACCCTACCCCCCCTCATCCCCTCCCCTACCCCCCTCACCTTCTTCCTCCAACAGTATCACCTCCTTTATGGGGTGCACAATAAACCCTTATCCCGCCGTAAATATAAAAGCAAAAAATCTTCATTTCTTCCCTCTTCCTCACCTCCTTCACCTCCCCTCACCTCACCTCCCCTCACCTCACCTCCCCCTCACACCTCACCTCCCCCCTCACACCCCTCCCCTCCCCTCACACCTCCCCACCTCCCCTCACACCCCTCACCTCCCCCCTCACCTCACCTCCCCCTCACACCTCACCTCCCCTCCACCTCACCTCCCCCCCCTCACCCCTCCACCTTCCCCTCACACCTCCCACCTCCCCCTCACACCTCACCTCCCCCTCACACCTCACCTCCCCCTCACACCTCACCCGCACTCCCTTATCACTATAGCTGGAGTGATACAATAATTAAACTACTAATATTATCAGTGAGTTTTTTTTGTCATATATGTAAGCTGATGAGAGTATCCTGAGCATACATACATACATACATACATACATACATACATACATACACACAACAAACCTTGACCAAAATTTATAAAAAAACAATTAATTCAACTATGGCCTTGAGTTTTGTTTGTCAATAATTATCCTTAAATTAACGGGATAAACAAATAATAATTACTCCTCCGCTCAGCTGCCATTAACATGATAAATAATTAGCGGGAAAAGTGCCGCGTCTCTTGTCTGTGTTGATGTAAGGCCCGCCATTACTCTCCCAGCCAGCGGCGAGTTTAACTAATTTATCATAATTTTTATTTTGTTTTTAAGCAACACTGAAATTGTTTTTGTTTTTTTGTTGTGTGTAAGTATAGACATTATTTATATGTCTTCTGTGTAAGTAGGTTTAGAAACTTTATGATTTTTTTTTACTTACAATAAAACAGTATAAGAACATAAGACTGGAGGAAACAGTAACTATTGGCCCATACTAGGCAGGGGGCCCCGTTTACACCCAACCCCTATCGCTCATATATCCATCCAACCTTTGTGTGAAGCTATCCAGCGTGTTAGAGTTAATGATGATGTTTGGTAACTTGTTCCACTCATCCACTACTCTATTGCCAAACCAATGTTTACCTATCTCGAGCCTAAATCTAAATTTGTCTAATTTAGAACCATTGTTACGAGTTCGCTCCTGGTTGGATAGTTTAAGTACCTTTGTTGTATCACCTTTGTTTAGCCCTGATTTCCATTTATACACCTCTATCATATCGCCTCTCACTCTACGTCTCTCGAGGGAGTGCAAATTAAGATGCTTTAACCTGTCTCTGTACTCGAGGTTCCTAATGCCCGGGATTAGTCTTGTCATTCTCCTCTGAATTCTTTCCAGGGATTCAATATCCATTCTGTAATACGGTGACCAGAACTGAACTGCGATATTGATTTGTAACATTAATACTACTTGTACAGGACAATAATTACAAACTTTTTACACTACTTTTTTTACACAACAGTGATAGTTTTACGGACTTTTGGTACTTTATACACAATAGTTTACACAATTATTAGGGTGAGGTAGGGTGAGGTGGGGTGAGGTAGTGAGGGTAGGGTGAGGGTAGTGAGGTAGGGTGAGGGTAGTGAGGTAGGGTGGGGAAGGTAGTGAGGGAGTTAGGGTGAGGTAGTGAGGTGGGGTGAGGAGTAGTGAGGTAGGGTGAGAGTAGTGAGGTGGGGTGAGGTAGTGGTGGGGTGAGGGTGGTGAGGTAGGAGTGAGGTGGGGTGAGGTAGTGAGGGTAGTGAGGTGGGGTGAGGTGATGAGGCAGGCAGGGGCAGGAGTGGGTTAGGGTGAGAAGGACACAGTGGGCCGCTAGCCTCCCAGCTAAACAAGATCCGTGATCACTATCTGTGTGTGTGTGTGTGTGTGTGTGTGTGTGTGTGTGTATGTGTGTGTGTGTGTGTGTGTGGCGCCCCAGTGGCCACTCCGAGCATCCGTAAACACAGCCTCAGGGGCAGAATGAATGCTTGCGGTCGTGTACAGATCTCTTGTCTGTCTGTCTGTCTGTCGTGTTGTGTGTGTGTGTGTGTGTGTGTGGTTTGTACACAGACAGATACTATGCAGGCTAGGGGAGGCTAGGGGGGTATGGGGTAGGGGAAGGGAGAATAGTTGCATGGAAAGTCATCACACATCTGAGGTCATCAGGTAGAGGGGTCAGACCTGCATCGTCATCAACACACACACACACACACACACACACACACACACACACACACACACACACACACACACACACACACACGTCTTACTCATCAAACTTTTAATGGTTGTCATAGACCAATACAGAGTGTAATTGGTGCGTGTGGTGAGACAAGGCCTCAGGTAGCACTGTGATAGGCCCTCCTTACTCCTCCTCACTATACTCACTCACTATACTCACTCCTCCTCACTATACTCCCTCCTCACTATACTCACTCCTCCACTATACTCACTCACCTCCCTCCTCATCCTCCTCCTCACCATACTCCTCATCCTCCTCCTCATCCTCCTCTCATCTCCTCCTCATCCTCCTCTCATCCTCTTCCTCACTGTTGTTTGTGTTTGTGGTTTGGTTTCAATGCAGGACTGGTGGGGTGGAGCCTTATAGCTGACGAGCATCACAGACAGCAACGACCATGTATACAGACGGACGGACAGACAGACAGACGGGCAGACGGACAGACAGACAGACACACAGACAGACGGACAGACAGACAGACAGACAGACAGACTGGTTAGTTTGGGTTAAGTATAGTCTGCCGTGAACTATAAGGCCACAGAAAATATTGTAAATGACTAAGGAAGTAGTTTTTTGAAACACAGTATGTTGGTTAGGTTAGGTTAGGTTAGGTTAATTCCCCTTTAAGCTACCTGCAGTCTTGTTTATCTTCACGGACAGTGTTAAAGAAAAACCTCGAACAATAAGTCAATGTTAAGCAAAAAACCTCGACCAGTGAGTCAATGTTAGCCAAAAACCTCAAGTCTATAAATCTTTGCAGAGTGGTTGGCCTGTAGGGGAGGAGGGAACTCAGGTCGTCAGGAGATAGTGGTGGGCCAGTGTCGACACCATTCTCCCACATCAACATTGTATCATGATCCCTTTGTGACGGTAGTGACTCTCTTCTCTCTCTCTCTCTCTCTCTCTCTCTCTCTCTCTCTCATGGCGGTGTTGACACCTCATGATGGCGGTGAGAGAAACATGAAAAAAAAAACACAACTACTGGAAAACTATGTAACACTGTATTGTCTCTCTTAAGTCAGTGATCAGGCAAAAACCCCAGGAATTTTATGAGGTGAGATGTAAACACTTGTGTCTTATAGTAACAACAGGACATTTGGGTCTCTAATCTCCTTCACTTGTTTACTGGAGGGCCTCATGAGACTGGCCAGCGGTGTACAGTACAAGGAGTCCAGGGCGGGAGGAGTGAGCTGTAGCAGGCAGGCGTCTCTTCCTCGGCACAGAGACACAACCATGGTTTTTGTGTGTGTGTGTGTGTGTGTGTGTGTGTGTGTGTGTGTGTGGCAGATCAAGAGGCCGGGCGCTGGTTGGTGTTCTAAGACAAGGCAGAGGGCTGGGGCGGCTGAGGTGGTCCAGTTGTCCACTAATCCTGACAGTGATCTCACCCCTCTCAGCCCCTCACCCCTCTCAGCCCCTCACCCCTCATCTCTCACCCTTCTCAGCCTCCTCTTCCCTCTCCTCTCCCCCTCACCTCCTTCCCTCACCCCTCCCTTCCCTCCACCCGTCCTTCCCTCACCCGTCCTTCCCTCACCCCTCCTTCCCTCACCCCTCCTTCCTCACCTCCTTCCCTCACCCCTCCTTCCCTCACCCCTCCTTCCCTCACCCTCCTTCCCTCACCCCTCCTTCCCCTCACCTCTTCCCTCACCCTTCCCTCACCGTCCTTCCCTCTTTCCGTCCTTCCCTCACCCTCCTTCCCTCACCCCTCCTTCCTCACCTCCTTCCCTCACCTCCTTCCCTCACCCTCCTTCCCTTCCTCTCCTTCCCTCACCCTCCCCTCACCCTCCTTCCCTCACCCCTCCTTCCCCTCTCTCTCCTTCCCTCCCCTCCTTCCCCTCACCCCTCCTCCCTCACCCCTCCTTCCCTCACCCGTCCTTCCCTCACCCCTCCTTCCTCACCTCCTTCCCTCACCCCTCCTTCCTCACCCCTCCTTCCCTCACCCCTCCTTCCCTCACCCGTCCTTCCCTCCTCTCCTTCTCACCTCCCTTCCTCACCTCCTTCCCTCACCCTCCTTCCCCTCACCTCCTTCCCTCACCCTCCTTCCCTCCCCCCCACCCCTCCTTCCCTCACCCCTCTCCCTCACCCCTCCTTCCCTCCACCCCTCCTTCCCCTCACCCCTCCTTCCCCTCACCCTCCTTCCCCTCACCCCTCCTTCCCTCACCCGTCCTTCCCTCCACCGTCCTTCCCCTCTCCTCTCCTTCCCTCACCGTCCTTCCCTCACCCCTCCTTCCCTCTCCCTCCTTCCCTCACCCCTCCTTCCCTCACCCTCCTTCCTTCACCCGTCCTTCCCTCACCCCTCCTTCCTCACCTCCTTCCCTCCCCCTCCTTCCCTCCCGTCCTTCCTCACCCTCCTTCCCTCTCCTCTCCTTCCCTCACCCTCCTCACCCCTCCTTCCCTCCTCTCTTCCCTCACCCTCCTTCCCTCACCGTCCTTCCCTCACCCCTCCTTCCCTCACCCTCCTTCCCTCACCCTCCCTTCCCTCACCCCTCCTTCCCTCACCCCTCCTTCCCTCACCCTCCTTCCCTCTCCTCTCCTTCCCTCCTCCCTCCTTCCTCACCCCTCCTTCCCTCACCCTCCTTCCTCACCCCTCCTTCCCCTCACCCTCCTTCCCTCCACCTCCTTCCCTCACCCCTCCTTCCCCGCCTCTTTCTCTGTTAGATTATTCTGTTTCTTCCTTTGTTCTATCCGGTGTTGTTCAGTTTTAAATCTTCTCTCTCTATCATCACCACCACCACCACCATCACCATCCATCACCACCATCACCACCAACCCACCACCACCATCACCTACCACCAACACCACCTCATCACCATCACCACCACCAACACCACCATCCACTCATCACCACCACCACCATCATCACCATCACCACCATCAACACCACCATCCCACCCTACCCCACCACCACCATCACACCATCACCATCACCACCATCACCACCACTCACCACCACTCACCATCACCAACACCACCACCACCACCAGCCCACCCATCACCACCACCACCATCACCATCACCATCACCACCAACACCACCATCACCACCAACATCACACCCATCACCAACACCAACACCACCACTGCACCACCACCTCACCACCACCACCACCATCACCACCACCAAACCCCATCACCACCACCATCACCATCACCATCACCACCACCAACACACCACAGCACCACCTCATCACCACCACCACCACCATCACCACCACCATCACCACCAACACCACCACTAGCACCACCTACCATCATCACCACCACCACCACCACCATCACCATCACCACCAACACCACCATCACCACCAACACCACACCATCACCACCCACTTCACCACCAACACCACACCCACATAACCACCACCATCACCACCACCATCACCACCCCACCATGCCACCAACACCACCATCACCACACCAGCGCCATCACCACCACTACACCACTACCCTCCACCACCACCACCACCATCACCACGCATCACCACCAACACCACCATCACCACCAACACCACCATCACCATCCTACCACCACCATCACCATCACCACCACCACCATCACCATCACCTGTAACCACCAACACCACCAACACACCACCACCACCACCACCAGCACCACCAGCATACCACCACCATCACCATCACCACCACCAACACCACCAACACCACCACCACCATCAACACCACCATCACCACCAACACCACCATCACCACCAACAACACCACCACCATCATCACCACCAACACCACCAACACCACCATCACCATCAACACCCCCAGCACCACCATCACCACCACCAACACCATCATAACACCACCATCACCACCAACACCACCATCACCACCACACCACATCACCACCAACACCACCAGCACCACCAACAACACCACCACCATCATCACCACCATCACCACCAACACCACCATCTGCATCATCACCATCACCACCACCACCACCACCACCACCACCACCATCACCATCACCACCACCACCACCACCAACATCACCACCATCACCATCACCACCACCACCACCATCACCACCACCACCACCATCACCACCACCACCACCATCTCCGCTAGTCTCTTCTCTCTCTCCTACTCTTGTTTTTCTTTTGTTTTTTACATTTGTTTTGTTTGTTGTTGTCAGGCTGTTTGTCTTCCACCTTAACCCTGTGCTACAGTAGGGGTCTCTCTCTCTCTCTCTCTCTCTCTCTCCACCTTAACCCTGTGCTACAGTGGGGCTCTCTCTCTCTCTCTCTCTCTCTCTCTCTCTCTCAGCTGCCTTTGTGAATTGGTTAGTTGACTCCTCTTCCTAATTGCCATACACCTGATATAGTTTACTCTAACCTATCCTTACCTTAACTAACCTAACCTAACTTTACCTTAACTAACCTAACCTAACCTTAACTAACCTAACCTAACTTTACCTTAACTAACCTAACCTAACCTTAACTAACCTAACCAAACTTTACCTTAACTAACCTAACCAAACTTTACCTTAACTAACCTAACCTAACCCATCAAAATTGAGCTCAAATTGTACTGGTTAATAGTGGGGGACTGCTGGAACTGGGGCCGTTAAGAACTGGGGCAGGAGGGTCATACATGAACTGGGACCTTTAAGAACTGGGGCATGAGTGTCATACATGAACTGGGGCCTTTAAGAACTGGGGCAGCAGGGTCATACATGAACTGGGGCCTTTAAGAACTGGGGCAGGAGGGTCATACATGAACTGGGGCCTTTAAGAACTGGGGCAGGAGGGTCATACATGAACTGGGGCCTTTAAGAACTGGGGCAGGGTCATGCAACCAGTTTCAGGGCCTTTAAGAACTGGGGCATGGTGTCGTACATGAACTGGGGGCCTTTAAGAACTGGGGCAGGAGGGTCATACATGAACTGGGGCCTCCTTCATGGGTCTTCCCTCCCTCCTCACCACTCCCTCAGGCTTCAAGTTTTTGTTTACATACGCCGGAGTTAGTGTAATCCCACAGGGCTCTCCCGGCTCCTCCTCTGTTTGTGCCATCTTACCCTACAGTATGTTGATATATATGTGTTTAACCTTACCAATTTACTGTTGATTCTTCTTCTTCTTCTTCTCCTCCTTCTTCTCCTTCTTCTTCTTCAATATATATACTGTATGTGTACTTGGTGTCCTCTGTTGGTCTTATACCGAGGCGTCTTGTTTCTCCTATTGGTCTTTCTTCTTCAGTATACACAGAAGAGTTGATGGGTTGTGGTGGTGGTAGCCTGCGTCCTCCTGCTGGTGGTGGTAGCCTGTGTTCTGCAGGTGGTGGTAGCCTGTGTCCTGCTGGTGGTGGTGGCGGCCCGTGGAGGCAGCGGTCCCCACGTCAGCAGGCCGCCACTCCCCTCTCTAGTCTCACGTTACCCATAATTATCTTCTAATTCGCTTTGTTCATCTTCCAAGTTAGCAGCAGCTTATTACTCCGTGCGGCCCAGACACACACAGACGTGGGCCGTACTGGTGGTAGTGTGGCTCAGAGACACACAGACGTGGGCCGTACTGGTGGTGGTACGGCCCAGACACACGTGGGCCTCCCTGGTGGTAGTATGGCCCAGACACACACGTGGTCCGCCCTGGTGGTAGTGTGGCCCAGACACACGTGGGCCTCCCTGGTGGTGGTTGGATTCAGGTGTTCAGTATTTCTCTGTCACAGCTGAGAGACTCAAAGCCTTAGTATATGTTAACTCGTTACTGAGGGTCGGTGCTGTCGTCTCCCCAACAGGTGACAGCAGGAGTGAATGTCCCCCCCCCTCTCCTCCTCCTCCTACCCAGTCGATGTAATTAATGTCAAACTCTCAGAATATTAAAACATTTTCTAGTAAACCGTCAACAAAATACAGCCATATTAGGTGTCCATGGGAGTTACCGCCATCACCCGTGCTGCCATCTGGTGGGAGTTACCGCCATCACCCTTTGCTGCCATCTGGTGACCGTATTTTATAACAGGCGGCTGGCAACTACATCTCCAAGTCATATTCTTCCTTGTGCTGGAGTATGAATGAAACAGTTATATAAAGTTAAAAGTCTTTACTTAGAACAAAATCTTACGTAAAAAAAAAGAATATTTCTCTCATAACTATACAAACAGACACACACCTCTCGCTAGTATAGTCTCAGTGCTTTTATAACACCATTTTGAGAACATTATTATCGTTGTAGCTGAGGTGTGTGAGAGATCCTTCCTTAGTTGAAGGTAATAGGGGGAGTTTATCTTACGAGGCTTTACAACTGCCGGACCCTGAGCTGTGTTACCACCACCCTAGAGGAACACAGTCAGTGTAGGTCACCTGAGACACACAAACAACACACCACACACACACACCACAGTCCTTGCAACACACACACACAACACCCAGTCCCGCAACACACACACACACACACACACACACCACAGTCCTTGCAACACACACACACACACACACACCACAGTCCTTGCAACACACACACACACACACCACAGTCCCTAAACACACACACACGGCCAATAATACACACCCACAGTCCTTGCAACACTAATACTACTAATTATTTGTTCAATAGTCCTTGCAACACACACACACACACACACCACAGTCCCAAACACACACACACACACACCACAGTCCCAAACACACACACACAACGCACAGTCCTGCAACACACACACACACACCCACAGTCCCTTGCACACACACACACACACACACCAGTCCCCTATGTAACACACACACACACACACCACAGTCCTTGCAACACACACACACACACACACCACAGTCCTGCAACACACACACACCAGCCCCGCAACACACACACACACACACACACCATGGAAGTCCTTGCAACACACACACACACACACCACAGTCCCACACACACACACACACACACCACAGCCCTTGCAACACACACACACACACACACCACAGTCCTGTACACACACACACACACACACACACACCACAAGTCCTTAGTAACATACACATTACACACCACAGTCCTTGCAACACACACACACACACACACACCACAGTCTCAGCAACACACACACACACACACCACAGTCCTTGCAACACACACACACACACACACCACAGTCCTTGCAACACACACACACACACACACACACACACACATCACAAAACGTAACTTCATCACAAAAACTGTCAGTAAGTTATCACGGACGACAAGAGCCATCCTTCGCCCCGTGTTTGTTTATAACGTCAAGAGCTTCAGTAACAATTAAACCATTATATCCCAATTTATCACTAAAACAAGAATCATTGAGCCATTATTTCCCAATTTAACACTTAAAGTTTATAATTAGGAACCTTGAGTACAGAGACAGATTAAAGCATCTTAATTTGCACTCCCTCGAGAGACGTAGAGTGAGGGGCGACCTGATAGAGGTGTATAAATGGAAGTCAGGGCTAAACAAAGGTGATACAACAAAGGTACTCAAACTATCCAACCAGGAACGAACTCGTAACAATGGTTTTAAATTAGAGAAAATTAGTTTAGGCGCGAGATAGGTAAACATTGGTTTGGCAATAGAGTAGTGGATGAGTGGAACAAGTTACCAAACATCATCATTAACTCTAACACGCTGGATAGCTTCACACAAAGGTTGGATGGATATATGAGCGATAGGGGTTGGGTGTGAATAAAGATACTCAATTATATAAAAATATTCAGTCAATAGAAATAGTATAAGTCTTATCTCTCCCATACACGACCCGGAAATAGGTGACGACAGGTGTTAAATAAAGTGTTCAGGGAATTATGTTCACAACTGTACATAGACCCGGATAATGGTGTAGTTATTATCAATATTTCACGGTTGTATTGTAGATGATGATAATAATAATAATAATAATAATAATAATAATAATAATAATAATAATAATAATAATGATAATAATAGTGTACAGTAAATTACAACAAAATAATAACACTACCATTATTATTATTATTATTATTATTATTATTATTACTACTACTTTTTTTTGTTTTCTTTTTTAAAAGTGTGGCCTCCAGCCTCCCCCAATAGCCACACCTTCGCCGCCATTTTATTACCTTAATATTAAATATCCTAATACATAAGTAGTTATCCTAGCTGTGTTGAGTTAGTTGAGTCGCAGATCTATGCGGCATTCAGTGACTGTTGCCTCATAGTCAATATCTGCAACTGTTGTCGGCTTTGGGGCCGATGCTCTCGTTCCCCTGAGGCAGAGCAAAGCCGACCTAAGGAGAGAGAAGGACAGTCGACATCTCATCCAGGCTGTAACATAACTTCTGGGCTGCTGCTTCTGTTCGGATATCACCCCCGCGAGTCTGGCGTAGAAGCATCTTGCACTTGGTCCCATTCCACCAGAGGTTGTGAACACTAGAGGAGTGAAGCTGCCTTGATCAATGTTCTGAATTCTCTCCCCGTATGCCCTTATCTTGTCGTTCTCGTTCCTCCTGTGTGCAGCATCAAGAGCTAAGTTACGGTGACATGCGGCCATGGGATAAAAAAATCCTGATGTCGAAGAAGGCTCGCTGTCCCCGCGTCCAGAATCCTCGAGCACTGACGTCAACACGGGCTTCGTTGGATGTGTTTGAAGTCCTATGTTGGAAAGTCTCACCGTCCAATGGAAGGAGGGTCGGTTCTACCCTGACATCGTGACAGATTTCCTTCAACATATTTGCTGTGAGATCCCTTACTTCGTCATGCCTCATACATACGACGCCCCCCACCCCTACTACTACTATTACTACTATTAACATTACCCACATTAGCATTACGTTAATTAACCAGGATTAAGACACGAGACATGTTAAGTGGGGTAGTTAGATTTAACAACCACCTACTTAACAGTTTAACAGCTCTTATGGTTGTTAGACATGAGTGGTGTGATAACAGTATCTTGGAGTGTGTGAGTGGTTAGTAGTTTACATCTTAAAACAACACAGGTGGTGGTAGTTGTGGTTGTTAAGGGATTGTGGTTGTGGTGTGGTTGTGTAAGGTGATTGTGGTTGCAAGATGTGTGTGTGTGTGTGTGTGTGTGTGTCGGCCCTGGGTCACACACCACTGGCCTGTCCTCAACTGGCTCTGGGGGTGATTTACTGCCTCTGTTACCGAGTATCTTGTGTTTACATCTGACGGTCCACACACACACACACACACACACACACACACACACACACACAGCATCTCTCTCTTAATCACACCACCACCGCCTCCTCTCTCTCTCACACCATAACATAAGATTTTTAAGAACCAGTTCGAGGCAGGACGGATATAGTACACTGCAGACTATACTCCCTCCTCTTCTTCACTAAACCTTCCCTCACCTACACTCTTCCTCCACCGCTGACTTTCCCTCACTCCCCTCCCTCTTTTCTACCCCCACGTAGCAAAAAGGAGATTACCCTTCAGAATAAAAGGGAGGTTAGGAAGAAGTTAGGTTAGGTTGAAGTTTTATTCGTTACGAACTAAAGAGATAACGCATGGGTGAGAGAGAGAGAGAGAGAGAGAGAGAGAGAGAGAGAGAGTTACACCTCCTTGTCCCATTACGGCCCAGGGTGTCGTGAGTTACCTGCAGATAATCGACCCTTGCTTGCTGCCGCCACCTCCATCCAGGTGTATTTGTGACAGGTGAGGGAGGGGTGTAGGTGAGAGGGGTTAATAAGAGGGACATATAAGAAAGGTGAGAGGGAAGAGGGGTGAAGTAGATGTAAGAGGAAGAAGCAGATGGGAAGGAGGAGGAGGAGGAGGAAGAAGACTGATGAAAGAATAAGAGAGAGAGAGAGAGAGATACGAAAGAGTAATAAAAACTCAACCTAACTAAATAATATATCACTCAGCATAGGCCTATATTAAACAGCATAGGCCAATATTATTAAAAAATTATGGTCCTATATTATTAAACAGCATAGGCCTATATTGTTAAACAGTATAGACCTATATTATTAAACAGTATGGTTCTATAGTATTAAAAAGCATAGGCGTATATTATTAAAGCAACATAGGCCTCTATTATTAAAGCAGCATAGGCCTATAGTATTAAACAGCATAGGCCTATAGTATTAAACAATATCGTCCTATATTATTAAACAGTATAGGCCTATAGTATTAAACGGTATAGGCCTATATTATTTAACAGCATAGGCCTATTTTATCAACGTATATATGAATCTTAAAAAAAAAACTTGAGAAATATAGCGTCGCCACAGACCTGAATGAGCCAACACTCGTCACCACAATTTAAGGCTTCAGTATTTCTCGGAGTCTCTCTACAGTCAGACTTTCATGTGACAATTTCAGAGTTTACGAGAAAATGTAAAGATATCACATTACGATTAGGCCCCCTTAGTTTATTTACCTGATTGGCCCCCTAGTTTATTTATCTGATTGGCCCCTTAGTTTATTTATCTGATTGGCCCCCCTAGATTATTTCACCTGATTGGCCCCAGTATTTACCTTAAGAATAACCATACTAACGGCACCTGAGAGAGAGAGAGAGAGAGAGAGAGAGAGAGAGAGAGAGAGAGAGAGAGAGAGAGAGAGAGACGGGCAGACAGACAGATAAAGAGAGAAGAGAGACAGAGAGAGACACACACATGACTCACACACTTATAAATAACACACACATGAACGTTCTCCCAGTCATACGAGGTCGACCAAACATGTAGATTATGACCCGGGAACATTACTTACATAGAGTTCACGTTAAGTATTTCTTTACACATCTCAACTGCCATACAAGAACGATTAGTGTGTGTGTGGGTGTGTGTGTGTGGGTGTGTGGGTGGGTGTGGGTGTGTGTGTGTGTGGGTGGACAGAATTCCTTGAACTCGTATCACCATCTGGCTACATCTACTTGAGGTGTCTTGTGGGTCAGGTCAGGTCAGGTCAGGGTGACTAAACTTCAGGTCACTCTATGCATCCCCAATATCATCTTAAATATAATAATTTGACTTAATAAGCAAATTAAACCTAAAACACCTTAGCAAATTATTATTATTTTTTATTATTATTATTATTATTATTATTATTATTATTATTATTATCATTATCATTATCATTATCATTATCATTATTATTATTATTATTGTTGTTGTCGTATGGGTACCTGTACTGTCACCTGTATAAACCTACCTTAATTAGCGGGGGTTATTATGTGCACCCAGGTTTGTATAGGTGTGAGGGAGAGAGAGAGGAGTGAGGGAGAGAGAGAGGAGTGAGGGAGAGAGAGAGGAGTGAGGGAGAGAGAGAGGAGTGAGGGAGAGAGAGAGGAGTGAGGGAGAGAGAGAGGAGTGAGGGAGAGAGAAAGGTAGGAGGTGTAAGGTGTGAGGAAGGTGTTAGGTGTCAGGGTGGTGTCAGGGTGGTGTCAGGGTGGTGTTATCTCCGGTCATCTAGGAGGTAATGAGTGAGGCTAAGGTGGTGGTGGGTAGTGGTGGGTGGTGGTGGGTGGTGGTGGGTAGAATTTGGCTTACGTTAGCGTCTGTTTGTGTGTCGGGGATGTGAGGCTGCCTTCATCACCACCACCACCACCACCACCACCACCACCACCACCACCACCTTACACCACCACCACAATCACACACACCACCACCACCACCACCACCACCACCACCACCACCACCATCCCACCTACCACACCACCACCACCACCACCACCACCACCACCATTACTTCTACCACCATCAATACCATTACTACTACCACTCCTACCTATACCACCATCATAACCACCATCACTACCACTATTATTACGACTACGAAAAAGAAAAAAATGGCCTCCAGCCTCCCCCAATAGCCACACCTTCGCCGCCATTTTATTACTTTAATATTAAATATCCTAATACATAAGTAGTTATCCTAGCTGTGTTGAGTTAGTTGAGCCGCAGATCTATGCGGCATTCAGTGACTGTAGCCTCATAGTCAATATCTGCAACTGTTGTCGGCTTTGGGGCCGATGCTCTCGTTCCCCTGAGGCAGAGCAAACCCGACCCAAGGAGAGAGAAGGACAGTCGACATCTCATCCAGGCTGTAACATAACTTCTGGGCTGCTGCTTCTGTTCGGAGATCACCCCCGCGAGTCTGGCGTAGAAACATCTTGCACTTGGTCCCATCCCACCAGAGGTTGTGAACACTAGAGGAGTGAAGCTGCCTTGATCAACCTTCTGAATTCTCTCCCCGTATGCCCTTATCTTGTCGTTCTCGTTCCTCCTGTGTGCAGCAGCAAGAGCTAAGTTACGGTGACATGCGGCCATGAGTTAAAATATCCTGATGTCAAGAAGGCTCGCTGTCCCCGCGTCCAGAATCCTCGAGCACTGACGTCAACACGGGCTTCGTTGGATGTGTTTGAAGTCCTATGTTGGAAATTCTCACCGTCCAATGGAAGGAGGGTCGGTTCTACCCTGACATCACGACAGATTTCCTTCAACATATTTGCTGTGAGATCCCTTACTTCGTCATGCCTCATGCACATGAAGCCCCCCTTTCTTGCACACCATGGCGTGATCGACGTCATAGGAAGAGCCACACACGCATTGGGAGGGCAAACCTTCTACTGGCCAACCATACCTTAGAGCATTGACATCTGTAAATTCTTGTTTATTGAGACTGAAACCATTTGCCCTTACCGGTAACGCAGTTAACCAGTTCGAGGCGCCCACCTACTGCGCTAAAGCTACTTTTTTTTTTCAAATTCTCTGGTACTTGCAACAACAGTTGCTGCAACTTATCACTTTGGCTGTGCTGTCGTTCTGTCGTAATGGACCTTCGAAACTTGTTTACTTCACTGGCATCCACCTCCCCTGTTGCGTTCTGAGCTACTACTACTACTACTACTACTACTACTACTACTACTACTACTTATATACGTGGCCTCCAGCCTCCCCCAATAGCCACACCTTCGCCACCATTTATTTACCTTAATATTAAATATCCTAATACATAAGCAACTATCCTATCTGTGTTAAATTAGTTGAGCCGCAGATCGATGCGGCATTCGGTGACTGTAGCCTCATAGTCGATATCTGCAGCAGTTGACGGAGTAGGGGCAGAAGCTCTCGTTCCCCTGAGGCAGAGCAAAGCCGACCGAAGGAGAGAGAAGGACAGTCGACATCTCATCCAGGCTGTGACATAACTTCTGGGCTGCTGCTTCTGTTCGGAGATCAGCTCCGCGAGTCTGGCGCAGAAACATCTTGCGCTTGGGCCCATCCCACCAGAGGTTGTGAACACTAGCGGAGTGAAGCTGCCTTGATCGACATTTTGAATTCTCTCCCCATATGCCCTTCTCTTGTCGTTCTCGTTCCTCCTATGTGCAGCATCGAGAGCTAGGTTACGGTGACAAACGGCCATGGGATCAAAAATCCTGATGTCGAAGAAGGCTCGCTGTCCCGGCGTCCAGAATCCTCGAGCACTGACGTCCACACGGGCTTCGTTAGATGTGTTTGAAGTCCTGTGTTGGAGGATCTCGCCATCAAGTGGAAGGAGGGTCGGTTCTACCATGACATCCCGGCAGGTTTCCTTCAACATATTTGCTGTGAGATCCCTTACCTCGTCATGCCTCATGCATATGAAGCCCCCCTTCTTGCAAACCATGGCGTGATCGCCATCATAGGAATAGCCATTGGGAGGGCACTACTACTACTACTACTACTACTACTACTACTACTACTACTGTCTCCCCATCACCAACCATACGTCCCTCCTCCTCCTCATCACACCCCTGTACCATCATAACAAATATTTTTTCTTATTTTTTGTTTTCTCTTGTTTATTGTTGTTTATGTTGTCGAGGTCTCTTGTTTACATATTGTTCCTGTTTATATTTATGCTTCTAAGTTGTTGTTTGTTGACATTTCCAACTTAATTTATTTTACTGTTTTTTTTAAATTTTTAATGTTTTCGAGGAGTAATTTTTTATTTATTTATTTAATGAATTTTTATGCAACAAATAATTAAACTATTTTTGTATTTTGTAATTTTAAAGTATATATTTTTACGTAAGAAAGTTTGTAATAGTTTTATATATTAATAGTATTGATAAAACACACATGAACTATTTTGTCTGAATAATTTTTTTATCATTTTCTTTTGTAATTCGTATTTTTTTTATAATAAATTTTTACTCGTGACAAATTTTCCCGGGTAATTATTTATTTTATTTTCTTGTGATGATTTAACCCCTTGAGTACGATAATTTAACCCCTTGAGTACGATAATTTAACCCCTTGAGTACGTTGATTTAACCCCCTAAGTGCGAAGAATAATTTCCTTGAGTACGATAACAACCCTTTGTGTACTATAACATAACACCTTAAGTACATTAACTTTACCCCTTGAGTACGATAATTTAACCCCTTGAGTACGATAATTTAACCCCTTGAGTACAATGACTTAACCCCTTGAGTACATTCATTCAAACATTTAAATACTAATACCATTCATTATAATATTGTACTCAGGGAATTTAAGTCATTGTACTCGAGGTGGTTAACGTTTATCTATATACAAGGAGAAGTGTGAACGCCAGACGCAGAGGATCGCTTGTACTGCCGATAGTCCTTCTGATGCACATGAGAACGATGTTAAGTGTAAACGGACGCTAATGTTTGGTCAGTGACAGAAAATGGACGATGGTCGCCAGGGAACTACTGTAGGAGAGTTAATTTTTTATTTTATTTTTTTAAGCGTGGAACAGCGTTGTTAAGTGAGCAGTAGTTGTAATGGCGTTGAAGAGTTAGTGGTTTAAGTTAAGTTAATTAGCGTTGAAAGATCAATTAGCTGTTTACAAATTTACCAGCGTTGAGAGAACAGCCCTGGCGTGCATCCTGTACAAGACGAAGCACAGAAGAGTTTACAGCAGCGTTCATGCTTGCCTGCCTGACTCATGTATTAAGGGCGTAAGTACCTGAAGTGTGTGTGGGGGGGGAGGGGGGGGTGTTGGCAGTACAATCTGTTTATGGCAAGGTGTAGCAAGTCCCCCCCTCTATGTCAGGTGCCAGAGAGGACCCGTCTGGAGGAGGAGAGGGAGGAAGGGGCAGCGGCTGGGGACTGTGTTGGGATGTGAGAATCGTGGGGCTGTGTCATTGGCCAGTCAAGGGGTTAAATCATCATATTCAAGGGGTTAAATCATCGTACTGAGGGGTTAAATCATCGTATTCAATTGGTTAAATCATCCTACTCAAGGGTTAAATCATCGTATTCAAGGGGTTAAATCATCCTACTCAAGGGTTAAATCATCATACTGAAGGTGTTAAATCATCGTACTGAAGGTGTTAAATCATCGTACTCAAAGGGGCTACAAACATCTTTACATAATAAACAATATATTCTTTATAGTATAGTCTCTATCTGCTATTGACGCCATTAACAACAGTTATTGTGTGAGAAATAAAAATCTATATACCAATTTGACGCCTTTTTCACTTCACAGTAAACTAATATAACCCAACAACTTTTAAATTAATTTGTATCCCAATATGATTTATTTTACTATTTTCATTACAGATTCTCATTTTTTGGGGTGAATTGATCTGGTTCCCCTCCTATACTGACTTAACGATGGATGTTTTGCGGGTTAACTATAGGAATATGGTTAGTTCTAAAATTTTGTTGTTATTAGATTATAGCCTCCGGTTGTAAGGAAATAATATCGTTTTATGTTGTGGTGTTGTCGAAAATAAATAAGTGATTTTTTTTATGTATTTATGGGGATTATTTCGTATGTGTGGTCATTAAACACAATCTTCACTACACAGCTGGACAGGTTGATTAATGAAGAAATATATTTAGGCAGATAATGTGTTATGAGTACAGACACCACGCTAGTTTGTTATGCTTTTAAACCTGTAAAACGAGCCTAAACCTAACCTGGGATATATTTTGGTTACTGGGTTAGTTTTAGGGGTTAGTTAAGGTTAAGTTAAGGTTAATTTAGGTTAGGTTAGGTTTGTGCCGATGATCTACATGGCTAATACAAATCCCGTGTTTACTAATATACAGCCTCCAGTGTGAGATGTTTCGCTGCCATATTATTTAAATCACTAAATTATTTCTAGTGTTTGATTAATTTTGTCAAGTTACCCGATTAAATAGAGAATTAAATAGTCGTATTTTAAGATTTAATAGAGTAATAATAGTCTTCAAGCTTATTATATTAACTAATTATTGTATAGGTTAGGTTAGGATAGGTTAGGTTAGGTTGCGTTAGGTTAGGTTGCGTTAGGTGTACCTCTTGTGTGTGTGTGCGTGTACTGTAAGCCAGGACACCATATAGTTGTTGAAGTACAGTGATACAGTATTACGGGCGCTGTGGTGTTGTAGGAACAGAAGGTAAATTGTTCTTGACTGGTGTTAACTAGAGGTCTGTGTTGTCGCTGGGAGGTATTTTAAGTGCCAATGAATTATATGAATATGTTTTATAAGTAGTTATTTTTTTATTGTAAGTAAAATAACTAAAGTTTAAATATTATAAAAAAAAAAAATCTGGGAATTTTTTTACCCACCGATGATAGATATATTTTTAATGCAGTATTTTTTTGGTTATGTGGGAAAACACTAACGTTGTGTTGTGTTGTGTTTGGTTTTCCTCAACACAAACAACAGTGTTCGTATAGTATAAGCGGCATCATGACGGTTTTGTTTTCTTCAGATTAAATTCTATAATAAACTCGTAATTCATCCTGGCAGTAGTTCGTGTAGTTATTATACCTCGGGGGCTTTGTGTATGGTTAAGTTAGGTTGTTTTGAGGTGGTGGAGGGGGCGCTGGTCAAGAGTCCCTAGGGAGTGTTGAGGTGAGGTGGGGCAGCGGAGGTGTGGTGGGGCAGCGGAGGTGTGGTGGGGCAGCGGAGGTGTGGTCCCTGCTGCTCTAAGAGGTGAGGTTATGAGAGTGACACATGTTTATAATAACAAGTCGGACCTGAGTTATGGTAACGGGAGCATTTGTTGTGAGGGTGGCGGAGTCTTCCCCTCATTAGCCTAACGTTCTGGATCTGATATCTAACTCTAATTTCCTGTTCCTATACCTCACCAGTGCCTCCCGCTGTGTTGTGACGGGAGCGTTTGTTGACTCGGTACTCGGTAAACATGTACGCTCGGTAAACATAAACAGTACGACACAGGTGGTGAGGGCACTTACCGGTATTATAGGTGGCCGCCCCAGGCACCCTCCATGCGCCACACGTTGAAGGCGTAGCTGAGGCGCTCGTGGGCGACGTAGGTGCAGGAGGAGGAGAGCCGCTGGTCGTGCACGTCGGTGTCCAACACCTGGTACAGGAAGTCTATGTAGCGGATGGCAAGTTTTAGCGTCTGGATCTTGGAGAGTTTGTCTGAGGGCAGCGTCGGTATGATCTTCCTGAGGGAGGTGAAGGCCTCGTTCAGGCTTTGTGTCCTCTGTCGCTCCCTCACGTTGGCCAACACCCTTGCCTGTTGAAGTTCTTCGTAGCTCTGGGGAGACTTCTTCCTGGCCTTGGCCAGCCGTGCCTCCTCGCTCTCCTCCTCCAGGCGTCTCTTGCGGCCCCTTGGCTCGTCCTCCCCAGATGTGGTGTAAGACTCGTGGCCGCCACACGAGCTTCGCGGACTCATGTCGGCCATGAGGGAGGAGAAGGCAGAGGTGGCGACGGGAGGAGTGGTGAACGAGGAGACCTCGGAGGTGTGGTGCAGGGGCAGAGTGTAGGGGGGCGGGGAGTACTCACACTTGACCGCCACCATGTGCCCTGGCATCACTTGTGACCCGCGTTGCACCATCACGAGTGCCACTTGTCACTAACCATACAACACTACACACCACTATGATCACCACCACCAGTATCGCTCGCCAGTTGTGGTCACTATCCCTACAGCACAATGTTTGGCACCCAACACCGCAACCTGACCTGACTTGACCGCTGAGGTGAGGAGGCAGACAGGGCAGGGTGGGCAGCGGACTAGCACTAGCAGTAGCGACCAGGCGGGGCGGTGTGGTGTGGTGTCACCAGACTGTGTGGCACCCTGGCACTGTCAACAGTTGCCACTAACCCACACCACTACACCACCACACCACCTCTAACTACACCTGCTCCCTTAACCACACCTCTTAAATATATACATTAACCACACAATTAAACATTAACATAACAACATAGCCATTGAATAAAAAGAAGCTTCATATCGCGTTCATTCATGCAAATCTGTGTAATATGGGTGGGCAGAGGGGCACGCACTCCACCAATAGGTGCTCAGAGATGGCCAGGCCCCGCCCTCAGGAGCCTGGGTGACCAATGAGCGCGGGGGCTTTAGTGATGCCCGGCCCTGGCTGCCACTCAGAGCGCGCGGTAATGAATGGCAGCCTGACGCAGTAAAAGGGACCAGCCTTGTTATTTATAGTGAGGACTGTGAGGGTCAGGCGATGGTAGAGTGAGACTAATGCCAGTCTTAATAAATATACCCGCGTAATGATCCTTATTTTCCAGCGTTTTTTCCCCTAGTCATTATCGTATTTCCCCGTGTAATCGTCTTATTTCCCTTGTAATTGTCTTATTTTCTCGCGTAATATTTTTGTTCCTACATAATTCATTTAATTTCCCCGCAATTGTTTTATTTTCCCGCGTAATTCTACTTATTTTCCCGCGAAAATTATTTTTCCCGCGTAATTGTTAAATTTTTCGCGTAATCCTTGCACCCTGACCCACAACATGTACTATACAGTCGGCCACAGGAACACGTATACACACTGTAGCGCTAAGGTCCGAAAATGGTCTGGTAACGTTGAAACTGCGTATCCAGACGCATGATGAAACTCAGCTCCCCTCTAACTATTTAAGGTTTCCCCTTTTTTATTCTTCTATTTACTCCTCTTCCTTTCTTTACTAATCCAAACATCAGCAAAAAAAAAAGTAGGGTAAGAGAAAAAGTGGGAGGAGGAGGAGGAGGAGGAGGGAGCTGTACGATAGCTGCAATCCCATTCGACAACAAATTTACTACCATTGGACACAATATATTACTTGTAACATAAACACTGGTAAAACATTCACAACAAATGTATTTATAACATATATGTAGGAATAAAACATAAATTACAGGTCATTTGGTAATTTTGTCTGACTTATTCTTGTGGCCGACTGTATTTACTAGCACACGTTGAAAACTGTGGGGGACTGTTATTAAAAATTATTATTATTATTATTACTATTATTATTATTATTATTATTATTATTATTATTATTATTATTATTATTATTATTATTATTATTATTATTATTATTACAAAATTTTCGGCCTCAATAGACAGTGTGTCAGTTAGTGGTGACATATGATAATGATACTACTACTACTATTACTACTACTTTTTTTTTTTTTTAACGTGGCCTCCAGCCTCCCCCAATAGCCACACCTTCGCCATCATTTAATTACCTTAATATTAAATATCCTAATATATAAGTAGCTATCCTATCTGTGTTAAATTAGTTGAGCCGCAGATCGATGCGGCATTCAGTGACTGTAGCCTCATAGTCAATATCTGCAGCAGTTGTCGGAGTAGGGGCAGAAGCTCTCGTTCCCCTGAGGCAGAGCAAAGCCGACCGAAGGAGAGAGAAGGACAGTCGACATCTCATCCAGGCTGTAACATAACTTCTGGGCTGCTGCTTCTGTTCGAGATCAACTCCGCGAGTCTGGCGTAGAAACATCTTGCACTTGGGCCCATCCCACCAGAGGTTGTGAACACTAGAGGAGTGAAGCTGCCTTGATCAACATTTTGAATTCTCTCCCCATATGCCCTTCTCTTGTCGTTCTCGTTCCTCCTATGCGCAGCATCGAGAGCTAGGTTACGGTGACAAACGGCCATGGGATCAAAAATCCTGATGTCGAAGAAAGCTCGCTGTCCCCGCGTCCAGAATCCTCGAGCACTGACGTCCACACGGGCTTCGTTAGATGTGTTTGAAGTCCTGTGTTGGAAGATCTCGCCATCCAGTGGAAGGAGGGTCGGTTCTACCATGACGTCCCGGCAGATTTCCTTCAACATATTTGGTGTGAGATCCCTTACCTCGTCATGCCTCATGCATATGAAGCCCCCCTTCTTGCAGACCATGGCGTGATCGCCATCATAGGAAGAGCCACACACGCATTGGGAGGGCAAACCATCTACTGGCCAACCGTACCTTAGAGCAATGGCATCTGTAAATTCTTGTTTGTTAAGGCTGAAACCATTTGCCCTTATCGGTAACGTAGTTAACCAGTTCGAGGCGCCCACCTCCTGCGCTATAGCTACTTTTTTTGTCAAATTTTCTGGAGCCTGCAGCAATAGTTGCTGCAACATGTCATTTTGGCAGTGCTGCCGATCTGTTGTAATGGACCTACGGATCTTATTTACTTCGCTGGTGTCCACTTCCCCTGTTGCATTCTGGGCTATTATGTGGTCAGTGAGGGCTGCCGTGAGCTTAAGTGAATTTTGATGTTCAGAGTCAGCAATCTCCTCTGGATTAGTTAGTCCCATCCCTCCCAGTCTTGGTGGAAGTGCAAGAAGTGTTCTTTCTGCTAGGGTTAAGTCAGGGTGTTTCACTAGTTTGGGAATGAACTTGACACTGATTGCTTCTTCCAAAGGGTGGAGGAGGGGTCCGATCTCAGGGATGGTACGCATCAGGTAGTTCCAACGATGCTTGACTCCATGGGTGAATGCTGCAAAGGCCGCATGTGGCTCTGTGTTAGCTTAACGGTACTGCCCTCTCTAATGTTACCCACTTTCGGTATCTCGGCTCCCACCTGCCCACCACCGCGGACATTTTTTTTTTCGATGAAGAGTTTCAGCATCGGATCAGATGTGCATCTCAAGCCTTTGGCAGACTCCGTACCCGTGTCTTCAGCTGTAGGGAGCTGAAATTATCTACAAACTTGCACGTATATCGAGCAGTGGTCCTGCCCACCCTGCTATATGGCAGCGAGACATGGGTCACATACAGGAGGCACCTCAAGGCACATGAAAACTTTCACCAATGTAGTCTACGATCCATCCTCCGAGTTCGCTGGGAAGACACCAACTGTAGGAGCATCGAGGCTGCCATTATCCATGACAACTACGCTGGACTGGCCATGTTACCCGCATGGACGACAGTAGACTGCCAAAGCAGCTACTTTACAGTCACCTAACGAATAGTAAACGTAACGCTGGCGGGCAACTGAAAAGGTATAAGGATAGTCTTAAGACAAACCTGAAAAAGTGCCAAATGGACCCCCTCACCTGGGAGACGATCACTCCACACCGTAACGCTTGGAGGAGCACCACACGAGGTGTCAATACTTTCGAGTTAGCCCTACTGCTGCCGCCGCCCCTCCCGCACTAGATGTAGCCCCCTACATGTGCAACATCTGTGATCGACCCTGCCGGTCCCGTATCGGCCTCTTTAGTCACCTCAGAGCTCATCAATGAAAGTGACATCCTTAATAACTTACATCATTGTATCATAGCTGGATGATCGTCATACTAGATTCCGAGTGACAGCAAAGTAGTAGTAGTGTGTGTGTGTGTGTGTGTGTGTGTGTGTGTGTTGGACACGTAAGCAAGACTGACTCATCTCTATTGTAGGAAACACTTGCCAGACCTTCCTTCCTCTCCTCCCCACCACCAGGAGGGAAGATAGTTGCTCAGTAATTACTATCACAGTGGCAGGTGTACACGAGGCTACACTCACCTGTATGTGAGGCCATGAACCAGGTGTTGAAGTGTTATTATAATTTCTAGTGCAATTAGTACACTGCTCTCTCTCTCTTTCTCTCTCTCTCTCTCTCTCTCTCTCTCTCTCTCTCTCAATATAGCTGTACAAGAAAATATATTTTTATTGTGAAAATCAAGTGTAATGGTGCGGGAATATTGTGAAAATTGATAGTGTTTGTGTAAAGTGTGTGCTGACAGTGTGTATGATGTGAATAGAGTTGTGTATAGTGTCAGTATGTGTGGTTGATAGTGAAAGGTTGAGAGTTATTGTGTATGTGTATTTATTTATTGACACACACACACACACACACACACACACCACACAGAGAAAACAAACCTTTACTTTAAAATCACGAGCCATTGTCGAGCCTTAGTACAATTATACTGCCATATCTTAACTCTCACGTCACCACCAGGGGGAGGGAGAGACGGGAAGGGAGGTGAGTTGATAGTCATTTGTTTTTTAATAGATGCCAAGGAGAGGAGATGATAGTCATTTGTTTTTTAATAGATGCCAAGGAGAGGAGATGATAGTCATTTGTTTTTTAATAGATGCCAAGGAGAGGAGATGATAGTCATTTGTTTTTTAATAGATGCCAAGGAGAGGAGATGATAGTCATTTGTTTTTTAATAGATGCCAAGGAGAGGAGATGATAGTCATTTGTTTTTTAATAGATGCCAAGGAGAGGAGATGATAGTCATTTGTTTTTTAATAGATGCCAAGGAGAGGAGATGATAGTCATTTGTTTTTTAATAGATGCCAAGGAGAGGAGATGATAGTCATTTGTTTTTTAATAGATGCCAAGGAGAGGAGATGATAGTCATTTGTTTTAAGTGAGAGTTAAGAGTAAAGCTTTGTTTACTGTGACCTTGTGAAAGTATTCCACCTGACTCACTCATTTATAGACAGTGCAGGTGTGACTCATGCTCTCACCTGGGACACACACACACACACAACACACACACACACACACACTCTCTTTCTCTCTCGGGGAAGACTAGACGGTAAATGTAAACATTTAGTATATAGTGGTCAGGTAAAACTTACATACCTGTGTGTGTGTGTGTGTGTGTGTGTGTGTGTGTGTGTGTGTGTGTGTGTGTGTGTGTTTAAGCCTCCCAACCCTCGCATATACCTGCCTCAGTCTCAGTTCAGGTGACACCTGTGCCATAGAAATATTTCCCATACTTCTGCCTCACCTGCTGTGTGTGCGCGCGCGCGCGCGTGTGTGTGTGTGTGTGTGTGTGTGTGTGTTGCCATGACGACCCTAGTCTATAGTTCAGGTGAGGTCAGCAATAACAACAGGTGACACATCCATCTTCACCTGTAATTAAATATTTCCTCCATTTTCACCTGGTGTTGTTGGAGGTGTGGACAAGAACAAGACCAACCTCAGCTTATTAACAAGGAGAGGTTGTGTACAGGACAGCCTAAAGGTCTATAATGCTTTAATTTATTCACTCTTTGTGATATCATAAGATTATGACAATATTTGTTTCATCATCATCACCATCATCATCACCATCATCATCATCACCATCATCATCATCATCATCATCACCATCACCATCATCATCATCATTATATTGAAATCGGACGAGCGTGAAAAGTCACAGTGCCACCTACGTCACCTGGGTGCCACCTACGTCACCTGGGTGCCACCTACGTCACCTGGGTGCCACCTACGTCACCTGGGTGCCACCTACGTCACCTGGGTGCCACCTACGTCACCTGGGTGCCACATACGTCCCTGGGTGCCACTACGTCACAGGTGCTACCTGTACCTGGGCCACCACGTCACCTGGTGCCTGTCACCTAATCACCAGGGGTGCCACCTACGTCACCTGGGTGCCACCTACGTCACCTGGGTGCCACCTACGTCACCTGGTGCCACCTACGTCACCTGGGTGCCACCTACGTCACCTGTGCCACCTACGTCACCTGGGTGCCACCTACGTCACCTGGGTGCCACCTACGTCACCGGTGCCACCTACGTCACCTGGGTGCCACCTACGTCACCTGGGTGCCACCTACGTCACCTGGGTGCCACCTACGTCACCTGGGTGCCACCACGTCACCTGGGTGCCACCACCTCACCTGGGTGCCACCTACGTCACCTGGGTGCCACCTACGTCACCTAGGTGCTACCTACGTCACCTGGGTGCCACCTACGTCACCTGGGTGCCACCACGTCACCTAGGTGCCATATCACCGGTGCCACGTCACCTGGTGCCACTACGTCACCTGGTCCTCGTCACCTGGGTGCCACCTACGTCACCTGGGTGCCACCTACGTCACCTGGGTGCCACCTGCGTCACCTGGGTGCCACCTACGTCACCTGGGTGCCAGCTCACGTCACCTGGGTGCCACCTACGTCACCTGGGTGCCACCTACGTCACCTGGGTGCCACCTACGTCACCTGGGTGCCACCTCACGTCACCTGGTGCCACCTACGTCACCTGGGTGCCACCAACGTCACCTGGGTGCCACCTACGTCACCTGGGTGCCACCTACGTCACCTGGGCCACCACGTCACCTGGTTCCCGGCACCTACTCACTGGGTGCCACCTACGTCACCTGGGTGCCACCTCGTCACCTGGGTGCCACCTACGTCACCTGGGTGCCACCTACGTCACCTGGGTGCCACTACGTCACCTGGGTGCCACCTCGTCACCTGGGGCCACCAGTCACCTGGTGCCACGTCACCTGGGTGCCACCTACGTCACCTGGGTGCCACCTCGTACCTGGGCCACCTACTCACCTGTTGGTGCACCTACGTCACCTGGGTGCCACCTACGTCACCTGGGTGCCACCTACGTCACCTGGGTGCCACCTACGTCACCTGGGTGCCACCTACGTCACCTGGGTGCCACCTACGTCACCTGGGTGCCGGGTAAAAATAAGTAGTAGTAGTGGTGGCAGCCTGGGGGACCCATACTATATATAACCCACATTTTTTGTCGCACGAGTCACTGTCTGTGTGTCGTTATGTCTATCTGTCTGTCTGTCTGTGTCGTTATGTCTATCTGTCTGTCTGTCTGTGTCGTTATGTCTATCTGTCTGTGTTTTTTGTTCTGTCTGTCTGTGTCGTTATGTCTATCTGTCTGTCTGTGTCGTTATGTCTATCTGTCTGTCTATATATCTGTCTTTATGTCTGTCTGTGAGTCATTGTCTTCGTGTCTAAGGGTAGGTGATCAGAACTCACTGGTGTTTAGAACATCATACCAGGTGTGTGTGTGTGTGTGTGTGTTTGGTTACCCCTCACGTCTCCCTGATCACTAGGGGGCAGGAGAGAGAGAGGGGGGCAGGAGAGAGAGGGGCGGGGGGGCAGGAGAGAGGGGCAGGAGGAGAGAGGGGGCCAGGAGAGAGAGGGAAGGACAGAGAGGGGTAGGAGAGGAGGGGGGCAGGAGAGAGGGGGGCAGGAGAGAGAGAAGGGGGCAGGAGAGAGAGGGGGCAGGAGAGAGAGGGGCAGAGGAGAGAGAGGGGGCAGGAGAGAGGGGGGCAGGAGAGAGGGCAGGAGAGAGAGGAAAGGACAGAAGGGGTAGGAGAGGGGAAGGAGAGAGAGGGGCCAGGAGAGAGGGCAGGAGAGAAGGGGGCAGGAGAGAGAGTGGGGGCAGGAGAGAGGGGGGGGCTGGAGAGAGGGGGGCAGGGAGAGAGAGGCAGGAGAGAGAGGGGCAGGAGAGAGAGGGGGCAGGGGAGAGAGGGGCAGGAGAGAGAGAGGGCAGGGGAGAGAGGGGCAGGGAGAAGGACAGGAGAGGGGGAGAAGGAGAGAGGGGGAAGAGAGAGAGGGGGCAGGGGAGAGAGAGAGAGAGGGGCAGGAGGGAGCAGGAGAGAAGGGGCAGGGAGAGGGGGGGTGCAGGAGGGTGGCACCAGTAGGCACTATTCCAAACCAGTGCCAACATTACCTATAGGATGTATGAACTGTCTAGTGCCCCCCACCACCCTCATCAACAACCCGGTAACGACGCTCGCACACACACACACACACACAAGAAACGATCGCCACCATCTACACTACATCCACTACACTATCATATATAATATAAATCGTTTTGACAAATTCTAAAGTTGGATTAGGTCAGGTCAGGTCAGGTGCCCAATCTGATGTGACACTGATGGTATCTCTGTGTCACATGAGTAAGACAGTAAGCGAGTGGTTCAGGAGGTACAGGAATACAGGCGGGTTAGGTTAGGTTAGGTTTAGGTTAGGTTAGGTTAGGTTTGTTAGGTTTGGTTAATTAGACGAAAAACACACACACACCTACACACACACACACACACACACACACACACACACACACACACACACACACACACACACACCCTGACGTCCTCCTGGTCCGTTTCAATGTGTGCCTGAGCCATCACTAGTGTCTACCATATGTTGAGGTCACCACGTCCTGACCTCCCGACCTCCTCCTCCTCCTCCCTCTCCTCCTTCTCCTCACCTCTCCTCTTAGCACGTGTGGAGGGACGGGGAGGGGGCTGGTCACTTAGGAGGTGATGTGTTGCGGAAATGAATGACGAGAAGCGTGTGTGTGTGTGAGAGAGACAGAGAGTTTTAGTTTAACAAATTTATTGACAAAGCTTGTAGTACAGTTTGCCTATTGTGAGTAATTCAGTCAGGTCTTGACACTGAGGGTGGTATCACTTCTCACCGCCACGCAGGACAGAGGTTCATACACAAAGAGATGCATCATATTCATTAACAGTATATATAGGTTCAGAGTCGTGTGGGTGATGTCACTGTTCACTGCCACACAGGACAGAGGTTCATACACAAAATACATCATATTCATTAACAGTATATATAGGTCAGAGTCAGTGGGTGATGTCACTGTTCACTGCCACACAGGACAGAGGTTCATACACGAAATACATCATATTCATTAACAGTATATATAGGTCAGAGTCAGTGGGTGATGTCACTGTTCTGCCACCCAGGACAGAGGTTCATACACAAAGTGCATCATATTCATTAACAGTATATATAGGTTCAGAGTCGTGTGGGTGATGTCACTGTTCACTGCCACACAGGACAGAGGTTCATACACAAGAAATACATCATATTCATTAACAGTATATATAGGTCAGAGTCGAGTGGGTGATGTCACTGTTCTCCACACAGGACAGAGGTTCATACACAAAGAATACATCATATTCATTAACAGTATATATAGGTCAGAGTCAGTGGGTGATGTCACTGTTCACTGCCACACAGGACAGAGGTTCATACACAAAGAAATACATCATATTCATTAACAGTATATATAGGTCAGAGTCAGTGGGTGATGTCACTGTTCACTGCCACACAAGACAGTGGTTCATATACATTGGACGTCATATTCTAATTGAAGACTAATCAGTGTGGACTAGCAAGTTTGGGATAATTTGGGGACCATTGTTCTGTAAAACTTTGACGCAAAACATGGTCGAGCTATCCTCTCAGGCAGCCCGAGGTACCTCCTCATGTTTATAAGTCCATCTACGAGGAAGGCGTCTCTCTCTCTCTCTCTCTCTCTCTCTCTCTCTCTCTCTCTCTTCATTTTTTTTTCCATGATGGTTAAAGCAGTTAGGGTGATGGGGGTGGGGGTGGGGTAGGGTGGGGCGGGGGCGGGGCAGGGCGGGGCGGGGCGGGGCGGGGCGGGAGAGGTAAAGGGAAGGTGGAAGGGGTGAGGAGGCTGTTAGACTACCTCTCCCCAACACACACACACACACACACACAGGGGGGTGGAGGCACTAAACAAAGCCAACTGGAAATGATAAATGGAACTGGCTGGGTTGAGACTCCTTCATTCCTCCCTCCTTCCTCCTTCCCCTCCCTCCTTTCTTTCCTTCCTCCCTGCCAGCCTTCCTCCTTCCTTCCTTTTTTCCTTCCTCCCCCTTTCTTTCCTTCCTTTTTCCTCCCTCCCTCCCCCCTCCCTCCCATCCTCCCTCCTTCCTTCCTTAGTTCAGCATCACGTGGTTATAAGTCACTATACTATAGTCTCCCCTTTTGAATTTGATGCAATAATTTCAGTTCTCTTTTAAACTCACTATGGCAGTCTTGTGGAGGTGTTGCTACTGCTCCTTAAACCACGTCTTAGTAGCCTCCTTCAGCCTCTTAAACCACGCCTTAGTAGCCTCCTTCAGCCTCTTAAACCACGCCTTAGTAGCCTCCTTCAACTCCTTAAACCACGTCTCAGTATAACCTCCTTTTATTTTAAACCACGCCCTTGGAGGTATAACTTGAGGGCGGGTTCAACTGCTCGAGTCATTAGACGTGAGTAAGTCAGGGCGTCTCTAAGTAAAGGCATCTCTAAGTCAGGACGTCTCTAAGTAAAGGCATCTCTCTAAGTCAGGGCGTCTCTAAGTCAGGACGTCTCTAAGTAAAGGCATCTCTAAGTCAGGGCGTCTCTAAGTAAGGCATCTCTAAGTCAGGACGTCTCTAAGTCAGGGCGTCTCTAAGTAAAAGGCATCTCTAAGTCAGGACGTCTCTAAGTCAGGTCGTCTCTAAGTAAAGGGCATCTCTAAGTCAGGACGTCTCTAGTCAGGTCGTCCCTAAGTAAAAGGCATCTCTAAGTCAGGACGTCTCTAAGTAAAGGCATCTCTAAGTCAGGACGTCTCTAAGTCAGGACGTCTCTAAGTCAGGACGTCTCTAAGTCAGGACGTCTCTAAGTCAGGACGTCTCTAAGTCAGGGACGTCTCTAAGTCAGGACGTCTCTAAATCAGGACGTCTCTAAGTCAGGACGTCTCTAAGTAGAGGCATCTCTAAGTCAGGGCGTCTCTAAGTCAGGACGTCTCTAAGTAAAAGGCATCTCTAAGTCAGGACGTCTCTAAGTCAGGTCGTCCCTAAGTAAAGGCATCTCTAAGTCAGGACGTCTCTAAGTAAAGGCATCTCTAAGTCAGGACGTCTCTAAGTCAGGTCGTCCCTAAGTAAAGGCATCTCTAAGTCAGGACGTCTCTAGTAAAGGCATCTAAGTCAGGACGTCTCTAAGTCAGACGTCTCTAAGTCAGGACGTCTCTAAGTCAGGACGTCTCTAAGTAGAGGCATCTCAAGTCAGGGCGTCTCTAAGTCAGGTCGTCTCTAAGTAAAGGCATCTCTAAATCAGGACGTCTCTAAGTCAGGACGTCTCTAAGTCAGGACGTCTCTAAGTCAGGTCGTCTCTAAGTCAGGTCGTCTCTAAGTCAGGATGTCTCTATGGACGTCTCTAAGTAAAGGCATCTCTAAGTCAGGACGTCTCTAAGTTCAGGACGTCTCTAAGTCAGGACGTCTCTAAGTCAGGACGTCTCTAAGTAAAGGCATCTCTAAGTAAAGGCATCTCTAAGTCAGGACGTCTCTAAGTCAGGACGTCTCTAAGTCAGGACGTCTCTAAGTCAGGGCGTCTCTAAGTCAGGACGTCTCTAAGTAAAGCATCTCTAAGTCAGGTCGTCTCTAAGTCAGGACGTCTCTAAGTCAGGACGTCTCTAAGTAAAGGCATCTCAGTCAGGACGTCTCTAAGTCAGGGCGTCAAGTCAGGGCGTCTCTAAGTCAGGACGTCTCTAAGTAAAGGCATCTCTAAGTCAGGACGTCTCTAAGTCAGGACGTCTCTAAGTCAGGACGTCTCTAAGTCAGGGCGTCTCTAAGTCAGGACGTCTCTAAGTAAAGGGCATCTAAGTCAGGTCGTCTCTAAGTCAGGACGTCTCTAAGTCAGGACGTCTCTAAGTCAGGACGTCTCTAAGTCAGGACTTCTCTAAGTAAAGGCATCTCTAAGTCAGGACGTCTCTAAGTCAGGGCGTCTCTAAGTCAGGACGTCTCTAAGTCAGGGCGTCTCTAAGTCAGGACGTCTCTAAGTAAAGGCATCGCTAAGTCAGGTCGTCTCTAAGTCAGGACGTCTCTAAGTCAGGACGTCTCTAAGTCAGGACGTCTCTAAGTCAGGACGTCTCTAAGTCAGGCGTCTCTAAGTAAAGGCATCTCTAAGTCAGGACGTCTCTAAGTCAGGGCGTCTCTAAGTCAGGACGTCTCTAAGTCAGGGCGTCTCTAAGTCAGGACGTCTCTAAGTCAGGACGTCTCTAAGTAAAGGCATCTCTAAGTCAGGGCGTCTCTAAGTCAGGACGTCTAAGTCAGGACGTCTCTAAGTCAGGACGTCTCTAAGTCAGGACGTCTCTAAGTCAAGGCATCTCTAAGTCAGGACGTCTCTAAGTCAGGACGTCTCTAAGTAAAGGCATCTCTAAGTCAGGACGTCTCTAAGTCAGGACGATTCTAAGTCAGGACGTCTCTAAGTCAGGACGTCTCTAAGTAAAGGCATCTCTAAGTCAGGACGTTTCTAAGTCAGGACGTCTCTAAGTCAGGACGTCTCTAAGTAAAGGCATCTCTAAGTCAGGACGTCTCTAAGTCAGGACGTCTCTAAGTCAGGACGTCTCTAAGTCAGGACGTCTCTGGTAAAGGCATCTCTAAGTCAGGACGTTTCTAAGTCAGGACGTCTCTAAGTCAGGACGTCTCTAAGTAAGGCATCTTTAAGTCAGGACGGCTCTAAGTCAGGACGTCTCTAAGTCAGGACGTCTCTAAGTCAGGACGTCTCTAAGTAAAGAGCATCTCTAAGTCAGGACGTTTCTAAGTCAGGACGTCTCTAAGTCAGGACGTCTCTAAAGTAAGGCATCTCTAAGTCAGGACGTCTCTAAGTCAGGACGTCTCTAAGTCAGGACGTCTCTAAGTCGGGCGTCTCTAAGTCAGGGCGTCTCTAAGTCAGGACGTCTCTAAGTAAAGGCATCCTAAGTCAGGTCGTCTCTAAGTCAGGACGTCTCTAAGTCAGGACGTCTCTAAGTCAGGACGTCTCTAAGTCAGGACTTCTCTAAGTAAAGGCATCTAAGTCAGGACGTCTCTAAGTCAGGGGCGTCTCTAAGTCAGGACGTCTCTAAGTCAGGGCGTCTCTAAGTCAGGACGTCTCTAAGTAAGGCATCGCTAAGTCAGGTCGTCTCTAAGTCAGGACGTCTCTAGGTCAGGACGTCTCTAAGTCAGGACGTCTCTAAGTCAGGACGTCTCTAAGTCAGGGCGTCTCTAAGTAAAGGCATCTCTAAGTCAGGACGTCTCTAAGTCAGGACGTCTCTAAGTCAGGACGTCTCTAAGTCAGGGCGTCTCTAAGTCAGGACGTCTCTAAGTCAGGACGTCTCTAAGTAAGGCATCTCAAGTCAGGGCGTCTCTAAGTCAGGACGTCTCTAAGTCAGGACGTCTCTAAGAAAGGCATCTCTAAGTCAGGGCGTCTTAAGTCAGGACGTCTCTAAGTAAAGGCATCTCTAAGTCAGGACGTCTCTAAGTCAGGACGTCTCTAAGTCAGGACGTCTCTAAGTCAGTGCGTCTCTAAGTCAGGACGTCTCTAAGTAAAGGCATCGCTAAGTCAGGACGTCTCTAAGTCAGGACGTCTCTAAGTCAGGACGTCTCTAAGTCAGGACGTCTCTAAGTCAGGACGTCTCTAAGTCAGGACGTCTCTAAGTCAAGGCATCTCTAAGTCAGGACGTCTCTAAGTCAGGACGTCTCTAAGTAAAGGCATCTCTAAGTCAGGACGTCTCTAAGTCAGGACGATTCTAAGTCAGGACGTCTCTAAGTCAGGACGTCTCTAAGTAAAGGCATCTCTAAGTCAGGACGTTTCTAAGTCAGGACGTCTCGTCAGGACGTCTCTAAGTAAAGGCATTCTAGTCAGGTTCTCTAAGTCAGGACGTCTCTAAGTCAGGACGTCTCTAAGTAAAGGCATCTCTAAGTCAGGACGTCTCTAAGTCAGGACGTCTCTAAGTCAGGACGTCTCTAAGTAAAGGGCATCTTTAAGTCAGGACGGCTCTAAGTCAGGACGTCTCTAAGTCAGGACGTCTCTAAGTCAGGACGTCTCTAGTAAAGGCATCTAAGTCAGGACGTTTCTAAGTCGCGTCTCTAAGTCAGGACGTCTCTAAGTAAAGGCATATCTAAGTCAGGACGTCTCTAAGTCAGGACGTCTCTAAGTCAGGACGTCTCTAAGTCAGGGCGTCTCTAAGTCAGGACGTCTCTAATTCAGGGCGTCTCTAAGTCAAGACGTATGCAATAATTTTCACATATTTATGAAGAATTTCTATAAAAACTTGTATAAAATAACAATATTGTCTTCGTTCATGAGATCTACTGCAAGTGAAGACAATTTTTAATACAGACATTCACTCGGTCACTAAAATCTATCAGGGTCTGTATATATATATATATATATCTTTTGAGACGTGAACGAACCAATGTGGAATGGTGTGTGTGTGTGTGTGTGTGTGTGTGTGTGTGTGTGTGTGTGTGTGTGTGTGTGTGTGTGTGTGTGTGTGTGTTGTGTGTGTGTGTGTGTGTGTGTGTGTGTGTGTGTGTGTGTGTGTGTGTGTGTGTGTGTGTGTGTGTGTGTGTGTGTGTGTGTGTGTGTGTGTGTGTGTGTGTGTGTGTGTGTGTGTGTGATCCTGCCTCTATCGTCTCCCCAGGTGTAAGTTATGCAGTTATTACCTCGGGTGAATACAATGGTGACTGTTGGTGGATGGTTTGTGTAGCAGGGAGTAGACCAGCACAAGGGGGCGGCCATATGGGTGTTGTGATGGGTGGCAGGTGAGGGGTGGCAGCCATTGGGTTTGTGATGGTGGCAGGTGGGGTGGGGTCTGGGTGTTGTGATGGGTGTAGGTGAGGGTGGCGGCCATCTGGGTGTTGTGATGGGTGGCAGGTGAGGGGTGGCGGCCATCTGGGTGTTGTGATGGGTGGTAGGTGAGGGGGTGGCCATTGGGTGTTGTGATGGGTGGCAGGTGAGGGGTGGCGGCCATCTGGGTGTTGTGATGGGTGGCAGGTGAGGGGTGGCGGCCATATGGGTGTTGTGATGGGTGGCAGGTGAGGGTGGCGGCCATCTGGGTGTTTGATGGGTGGCAGGTGAGGGTGGCGGCCATTGGGTGTTGATGGGTGGAGGTGAGGTGGCGGCCTGGGTGTTGTGATGGGTGGCAGGTGAGGGGTGGCGGCCATCTGGGTGTGATGGGTGGCAGGTGAGGGTGGCGGCCATCTGGGTGTTGTGATGGGTGGCAGGTGAGGGGTGGCGGCCATCTGGGTGTTGTGATGGGTGGCAGGTGAGGTGGCGGCCATCTGGGTGTTGTGATGGGTGGCAGGTGAGGGGTGGCGGCCATCTGGGTGTTGTGATGGGTGGCAGGTGAGGGTGGCGGCCATCTGGGTGTGTGATGGGTGGTAGGTGAGGGTGGCGGCCATCTGGGTGTTGTGATGGTGGTAGGTGAGGGTGGCGGCCATCTGGGTGTTGTGATGGGTGGCAGGTGAGGGTGGCAGCCATCTGGGTGTTGTGATGGGTGGTAGGTGGTGTGGCCATCTGGGTGTTGTGATGGGTGGCATCTGGGTGTTGTGGTGGGTGGCAGGTGAGGATGGCGGCCACCTGGGTGTTGTGATGGGTAGCAGGTGAGGGGTGGCGGCCATCTGGGTGTTGTGATGGGTGACAGGTGAGGATGGCGGCCACCTGGGTGTTGTGATGGGTAGCAGGTGAGGGTGGCGGCCATCTGGGTGTTGTGGTGTGTGGCAGGTAGTGGTGGTGGTCACACACACCTTAAAAACTTTGGTAGGTTGCCAAGTCATAATAACCAATGGCTGCCCCACCTGCGACCCTGATAACATCTTTGGTACTCCTAGACGGCCTGGCGCCACACCTTACTGCCAGACACTCACTCCTCCACTCACTCACTGACTCCTCCTCTCTCTCACTCATGATAGTGATACCTCAACCTCATACAAGACACCCCACCTATGCTAATTGGTACATCACTGGTGGCACCTGTCATTCTATACGCCACCTGCTTGCCACCTGCCTGTCACCTGCCTGCCTCCACCACACCACACACACACACACACACACAGCCGTGATCTAAGCCCATAGGTATTTGTCCAATGATTTTATTTTTTGTCACACTTGAGGAGCATAGAAGGGCAGATGTCATTCCCCAGAACAGTGGCGACACACACACACATACAGCCACATAAGGCGGACCTCCACACACATGGATTCAGTCACGCGCGCTACATAACTCTACACAAGTACTACTACAGCACCTTGAAATAGCACACATATGGTAAGGGTTGTGTCAGCAGGCCTACACAGGTGTCTAGTGCACCGGCCCTCACGTGGTCCTGGACTTGGTGTGTGTACTGTACTGTGTCACGCAGTACACTTATTGTACACCATCCTCACACAGTATATAGTTGTAGCTGTGACTTAGGAACACTTGTAACAATGTACAGTACATCTGATAAAGCACACAGTAAACCAGACACAGTGGTACAACATGGCGACTGTACTATGGTGTACAACAAAAGTGTATTCGTAATGTAGTATAAATGTTGGTGTATTACACTGTACGTTTAGTAAGATGTACACAGTGAACATTGTGCTCGGAATACAGTATCTACCTATGTGTACTACTTCAACACACACACACACACACGTACACTACTTCTACTATGATACAATGATATGAGTTATTAAGGATGTCACCTTTGTTGGTGAGTTCTGAGGTGACTAAGAAGCCGATACGGGACCGGCAGAGTCGATCACAGATGTTGCACATGTGGGGAGCTACATCTAGTACGGGAGGGGCGGCGGCAGCGTCTTTCCGGCGTTGGCGCTTGTCTGCCTCGGTTTCCACTTGGGCTAACTCGAAAGTATTGACACCTTCTCGTGTGGTGCTCCTCCAAGCGTTACGGTGTGGAGTGATCGTCTCCCAGGTGAGGGGGTCGATTTTTTCAGGTTTGTCTTAAGACTATCCTCACACATTTTCTGTTGCCCACCAGCGTTACATTTACTATTTGTTACATGACTGTAAAGTAGCTGCTTTGGCAGTCTACTGTCGTCCATGCGGGTAACATGAGCGATTGTTTTCATGTATAATGGTCGCCTCGATGCTCCTACAGTTGGTGTCAGCAAGAATACTGGCATTTGTTCTCTTGTGTTCCCAGTGAACTCGGAGGATGGAACGTAGACTACGTTGGTGAAAGTTTTCAAGTGCCTTGAGGTGCCTCCTGTATGTGACCCATGTTTCGCTGCCATATAGCAGGGGTGGGAGGACCACTGCTCGATATACGTGTAACTTTGCATATAATTTCAGCTCCCTACAGCTGAAGACATGGGTACAGGTCTGCCGAAGACTTGAGATGCATATCTGATCCGATGCTGAATCTCTTCATCGATGTCTGCCGTGGTGGGCAGGTGAACGAGATACCGAAAGTGGGTAACATTAGAGAGGGTAGTACCGTTAAGCTGGATGGATGGTGGAGGTGTGGCTGAACCAGGTGAAGGCTGAAAGAGAATCTGAATCTTACATACATTCACTTTAAGGCCGAAGTGTGCATTCGCATCTGCTTAGGTGTTCAGGATCTCCCGTAGGTTGTGTTCAGTGTGAACAACAAGGGTGAGGTCGTCTGCAAACTGAAGTTCAGTAATGGAAGATGCCAATACCTTTGTTCCTGCCTGGAGTCGTCTTATGTTGAAAAGACCCTTCATCCGGTACTCGATGTCCACCCTGCCGGCTAAATTGGCACTATTGAAGGAAGGCAGCCAAGAGAAGAAAAGAGTTGGTGCCAGTACACACCTTGTTTAACCCATTGGGAAGGCAGACTGGATGCCATTGTGCAGGACACTGCCATTCATGCCATTGGGAGTTGCCTCCTGGCGATGAATTCTGGTGGGCAGCCAAAACGGCTGAGGGTCCACCAAAGGGTTTCCCTGTTGACCAGGTCGAAGGCTTTGGTTAGGTCGATGAAAGCCATGTACAGGTCATGACGCTATTCTCTGCACTTTTCCTGTATCTGGCGGGCAGCAAAGATTATGTCAGTGGTACCACGTGATGGTGTAAAGCCACATTGAGATTCTGGGAGGAAGTTTTCCGCCTCAGGAAGAAGTCTGTTTTGAAGAACTCTGGCGATAATCTTGCCAGCTACGGACTTAGCGAGATCCCGGGGTCGTTGCCACAGTCTGACCCGTCTCCCTGCTTACCAGTGGAGGCTTAGTTATTTTTCATCTGTTTGATGGCAGTAGCTACCTCATCCAAGGATGGAGGATAGCTGAGGTGGTCAGCTCTGGATGCTGAAGGACACACACACACACACACACACACACACACACACACACACACACACAGTCTCTCTCAGAACACGGAACATGCACATTTTCCTCGACTGAACACAACACACAGCTGGGCGGGTGCTGCACAATCAGCACAACACCTACCCTTGCTCGTGGTGTGGTGTTATCCTGGACTAATCACCCACACGGCAGACCACAGACTCCCCAAAAATCTCCTCTCCTTCCTCTTTCCCGCTCAAGAACTTACCTGGGAACAAATTATTTTTATATATAAAGTTAATTTACTGTAGAAGTTCACCGCCTTCCTTCCTCCATATTGTTGACACCAGATACAAGATGGCCGCGTCTGGCTTGGAGAAATTGTGGAGAGTTTGACAATATGTTAAATCAATCGTATCATAAATTATCGTAAAATATGATAATGTTTAGAAGTTGTTGTTGGGTATAAAAGACTTACGACTTACTGAACGATACTTTAAGACTTTAGATGATGAAGTACCTAGTTAAATAAGACCACGGTGCATAAATAGTAATTATATGGACATAAATATTATTCATGAGTTAAGAGGAACAGAATTTCCCGTAACAGAATTAACATATAAGTTATTGAAGTGGATGTTATTAGTCATCGACATATTTAAAGTGTTAGTTATGATCTTTTATTAGACAAAGTAAACTTTATCTCCTGTACTCTTTAACTGGATGGCGCTGGGGTAGTAGATAATGACGAAAATTACGATGTTATTTACTTAGACTTTAGCAAAGCATTTGACAGAGTACCGCATCAGAGGCTTCTGAGAAAAATTAAGGCTCATGGTATCGAGGGGAAAGTTTTAAATGGGATAAGATCATGGCTCACCGATAGAACGCAGAGGGTCAGCGTAGATGGTGTTAAATCTGAGTGGGGCCGTGTAACCAGCGGGGTTCCCCAGGGGTCAGTACTAGGCCCACTCTTGTTCATAATCTACATAAACGATGTAGATACTAGGAGCAGCAGTGACATAAGCAAGTTTGCGGATGACACCCAAAATAGGACAGATTAATTCAGGGCAGGATGCAAATGCATTACAGGAGGATCTAAATAAACTGCAGGGGTGGTCTGAAAAATGGCAAATGAAATTCAACATCAGCAAGTGCAGCGTACTTAATATTGGAAGAACAAATACTTATAATGTATACAGCCTTAACAACATCAACCTAGAGAAGTCGACTTGTGAAAGAGACCTAGGGTACTTGTAAGCCGGACCTTCGGCCTAGAAAACAGTGCGTTAATGTTCGAAATAAGGCAAACAGAGTATTGGGTTTTATATCTAGAAGTGTAAGTAACAAGAGTGCAGAGGTCTTATTGCAACTATATCTTGCGCTAGTTAGGCCGCACCTCGATTATGCGGGTCAGTTCTGGTGCCCTTATTATAGAATGGATATCAATTCACTAGAGTCGGTGCACCGAAGAATGACGAAAATGATTCCGGGACTTAGAAACCTTCCATATCAGGATAGGTGAAAGAAACTAAGCTTGCATTCCTAGAAGACGAAGAGTGCGGGGAGATATGATAGAAGTATTTAAGTGGGTGAAAGGAATCAATAAAGGGGATATAGATAAAGTTCTTATAATACCCGAGCAGGATAGGACTCGGAGCAACGGATTCAAGTTGGATAAGTTTAGGTTTAGGAGATAGGAAGGAACTGGTTCACAAATAGGGTGGTGGACGAGTGGAACAAGCTTAACAACTTTGTAGTAAGTGCTTGAACTCTGGAAAGTTTCAAAAGGAGGCTGGATAGATTCATGGATGATAGAGAGTGGTAGTAACTCTCGACAGGAGCTGCCATGCACAGGCCAACCGGCCTATTGCAGACTCCTTATTTTCGTATGTTCTTATGTTCTTAACAACTGTGCCGTGAGTGAGTAAAAACTCCTTTGAGCTTTAGACCTGACCTAACCTGACCTGACGTGACTTGACTGGTCACTGCTGGACCAGGAACTGAACCTGATCTGTCATTTCATAAACATATAGTGGACGTGTACAGTACGTGGGAGCCGTGTAGTGGACGTGGCGTGGTGGTGATGGTCCTGTACACGATATCATTCAACAATACAGGCAAGATACAGTAAACATTGGCTTCTGATGACCCTAGAGTTTCAGGTTACAGTATTATGCGCTTACAGGTAACTCGTAACAATGGTTTTAAATTAGACAAATTTAGATTTAGGCGTGAAATAGGTAAACACTGGTTTGGAAACAGAGTAGTGGATGAGTGGAACAAGTTACCAAATATCATCATTAACTCGAATACGCTGAATTGCTTCACACATAGGTTGGATGCTCATATGAGCAATTGGGGTTGGGTGTAAACGGGACTGCCCAGTATGGGCCAATAGGCCCGCTGCAGTTTCCTCCATTCTTATGTTCTTGTGTGTGTGTGAAAAGGTGAAGATAAGTTACAGGTACAGTCTGCGAGCACAGCATTGAAAGGTACGAGAGAGAGTGCTCAGGTGGGTAACAGGTAGAAGCTGTTATTAATTAGTGTCATTTTTTATGTGAGGGTGTTATGTAAGACCACACCACACCCTTACCACCACACCCTTATCACCACACCCTTATCACCACACCCTTATCACCACACCCTTATCACCACACCCTTATCACACACCTTACCCACACACCCTTACCACCACCCTTACCACCACACCCTACCACCACACCCTTACCCACACTTCACCACACCCTTACCACCACACCCTTATCACCACACCCTTACCACCACACCCTTACCACCACACACTTATCACCACACCCTTACCACCACACCCTTATCACCACACCCTTATCACCACACCCTTACCACCACACCCTTACACACTACTCCCTCACCACCACACACACCCCTTACATCCACCCACACCCACACCCTTACAGCCACACCTTACCACCACCCACACCCTTACAGCCACACCCTTATCACCACACCCTTACACCACACTACACCCTCACCACCCACACCACACCCTTACATACCCACCACACCACGCCCTTACAGACCACCACACACACCCTTGCAGCCCACACCCTTACCACCCAACTACACCTCACACCCTACCACCCACACCCACAGCCACCACACCCTTACCACCACAATACACCCTCACAATAGGGCTACCATGTGGGTGTGTTGTGGGAGGAGCAGTAGACCACCATGTGGGTGTGTTGTGTGGGGAGCAATGAAGCTACCATGTGGGTGTGTGTGGGGACTAATTCTTGGGTGTGTTGTGTGGGGGCAGTAAACTACCATGGGTGTGTTGTGGGGGCAGTAGGCTACCATGTGGGTGTGTGTTGTGTGGTGACCATGTGGGTGTGTTGTGGGGGAACGATGAACTACCATGTGGGTGTGTGTTGTGTGGGGCAGTAGGCTACCATGTGGGTGTGTTGTGGGGAGCAGTAGGCTACATGTGGGTGTGTTGTGTGTAGAACCAGTAGGCTACCATGTGGGTGTGTTGTGGGGGGCAGTAGGCTACCATGTGGGTGTGTTGTGTGGGGGGCAGTAGGCTACCATGTGGGTGTGTTGTGGGGGCAATGAGGCTACCATGTGGGTGTGTTATGTGGGGGCGTAGGCTACCATGTGGGTGTGTTGTGGGGGCAGTAGAGCTGTGGGTGTGTTGTGGGGGGACAGTGAGGCTACCATGTGGGTGTGTTGTGGGGCATCAAACTATGTGGGTGTGTTGTGGGGTGGACAGTAGGCTACCATGTGGGTGTGTTGTGGGGGGCAGTAGGCTACCATGTGGGTGTGTTGTGTGGGGGGGTGGACAGTAGGCACCATATGGGTGTGTTGTGTGGGGGTGGACAGTAGGCTACCATGTGGGTGTGTTGTGGGGGGCAGTAGGCTACCATGTGGGTGTGTTGTGTGGGGGGTGGACAGTAGGCTACCATGTGGGTGTGTTGTGGGGGTCAGTAGGCTACCATGTGGGTGTGTTGTGGGGGTGGACAGTAGGCTACCATGTGGGTGTGTTGTGGGGGGGTGGACAGTAGGCTACCATGTGGGTGTGTTGTGGGGGTCGACAGTAGGCTACCATGTGGGTGTGTTGTGGGGGTGGACAGTAGGCTACCATGTGGGTGTGTTGTGGGAGGGGGCAGTAGACTACCATGTGGGTGTGTTGTGTGGGGGCAGTAGACTACCATGTGGGTGTGTTGTGGGGGCAGCATGTGTGAATAAACCTCAAGATATATTTTCAGTTTGTAAACAACAACTATGGCAAACTCTAATAATTCCTACAGTACTACAGGGGCACGGGCGGGTGGTGGAGGGCACGGGCGGGTGGTGGGGCACGGGCGGGTGGTGGGGGCACGGGCGGGTGGTGGGGGCAGGGCGGGTGGTGGGGGCAGGGCGGGTGGTGGGGGGCACGGGCGGGTGGTGGAGGCACGGGCGGGTGGTGGAGGGCACGGGCGGGTGGTGGGGCACGGGCGGGTGGTGGGGGCACTGGCGGTGGTGGGGCACGGGCGGGTGGTGGAGGGCACGGGCGGGTTGGTGGGGGCACGGGCGGTGGTGGGGGCACAGGCGGGTGGTGGGGGCACGGGCGGTGTGGTGGGGCACGGGCGGGTGGGGGCACGGGCGGGTGGTGGAGGACGGGCGGGTGGTGGGGGCACAGGCGCGGGTGGTGGAGGGCACGGGCGGGTGGTGGAGGGCACGGGCGGGTGGTGGGGGGCACGGGCGGGTGGTGGAGGCACGGGCGGGTGGTGGGGGCACGGGCGGGTGGTGGAGGGCACGGGCGGTGGGGGCACAGGCGGGTGGTGGGGCCAGGGCGGGTGGTGGAGGCAGGGCGGGTGGTGGGGGCACAGGGCGGGTGGTGGACGCACGGGCGGGTGGTGGGGGCACGGGCGGGTGGTGGAGGCACGGGCGGGTGGTGGGGGGCACGGGCGGGTGGTGGGGGCACGGGCGGGTGGTGGAGGCACGGGCGGGTGGTGGGGGCACGGGTGGGTGGTGGAGGGCCAGAGCGGGTCATCTGGCCGTCGTGTCGTGCGGTGAATACGGTCAAGCGGTGTAGGTGGGTGTGAGGGAGTTTGACCGCAGAGGCTAGTGTCAGTGGTCACCGTCTCGTCCAGTGGTGAGTGTGGCACTGTCAAAGGTGACAAAACTGCCACCCACCCACCCATACCCAACACTTCCGTCACTCATTTTTAACTTCCTGTGGTCAACTTCCTCCTCCCATTCCTCGCCTCCCTCCCTCCTCCTCACCCATTCCTTCCGTCCTCCCTTCCTTCCATCCTCCCTTCCTCCTCTTCCTTCTCCTCCAATTTCCCTGCCCCCTCCACCCCCCCAGCCGTCTCCTCCCTCCTTCTCTACGCCCCCCCACCCTTACAACTTATCAGGTCACACACACACACACACACACACACAGGAACACACACACACACACACACAAAGACACACACACACACAGGAACACACACACACACACACAGAACACACACACACACACACACACACAGAGACACACACACACACACACACACACACAAGACACACACAGAGACACACACACACACACACACACAAAGACACACACACACAAAGACACACACACACACACAGAGACACACACACACACACACACACAGAGACACACACACACACACACACACACACACACACAGGACACACAAACACAAACGGACACGGTGTTGATGTACACACTGTAATGGTATACACGGTGTTGGTGTACACAGTAATGGCATACACGGTGTTGGTGTACACAGTAATGGTATTCTCAGTGTTGGTGTACACAGTAATGGTATACACGGTGTTGGTCTACACAGTTATGGCATACACGGTGTTGGTGTACACAGTAATGGCATACACGGTGTTGGTGTACACAGTAATGGTATACTCAGTGTTGGTGTACACAGTAATGGTATACACGGTGTTGGTGTACACAGTAATGGCATACACGGTGTTGGTATACAGAGTGTTGGTCATACACGGTGTTGGTATACACGGTATTGGTGTACACAGTAATGGTATACACAGTGTTGGTGTACACAGTAATGGCATACACGGTGTTGGTATACACGGTATTGGTGTACACAGTAATGGTATACACAGTGTTGGTATACACAGTAATGGCATACACGGTGTTGGTATACACTGTGTTAGTGTACACAGTGTTGGTGTACACAGTAATGGCATACACGGTGTTGGTGTACACAATAATGGTATACACAGTGTTGGTGTATACAGTAATGGCATACACGGTGTTGGTATACACAGTATTGAATTGGCCACATAGTAATGGTATACACACAGTGTTGGTGTACACAATAATGGGTATACACAGTGTTGATGTACACAATATTAGCATACACGGTGTTGGTGTACACAGTAATGGTATACACAGTGTTGGTGTACACAGTAATGGCATACACGGTGTTGGTATACACGGTGTTGGTGTACACAGTAATGGTATACACGGTGTTGGTATACACGGTGTTGGTGTACACAGTAATGGTATACACAGTGTTGGTGTATACAGTAATGGCATACACGGTGTTGGTATACACGGTGTTGGTGTACACAGTAATGGTATACACAGTGTTGGTGTATACAGTAATGGCATACACGGTGTTGGTATACACGGTGTTGGTGTACACAGTAATGGCATACACAGTGTTGGTATACACAGTGTTGGTGTACACAGTAATGGTATACACAGGGTTGGTGTACACAGTAATGGCATACACGGTGTTGGTGTACACAGTAATGGTATACACAGTGTTGGTGTACACAGTAATGGCATACACGGTGTTGGTATACACGGTGTTGGTGTACACAGTAATGGTATACACGGTGTTGGTATACACGGTGTTGGTGTACACAGTAATGGTATACACAGTGTTGGTGTATACAGTAATGGCATACACGGTGTTGGTATACACGGTGTTGGTGTACACAGTAATGGTATACACAGTGTTGGTGTATACAGTAATGGCATACACGGTGTTGGTATACACGGTGTTGGTGTACACAGTAATGGCATACACAGTGTTGGTATACACAGTGTTGGTGTACACAGTAATGGTATACACAGGGTTGGTGTACACAGTAATGGCATACACGGTGTTGGTGTACACAGTAATGGTATACACAGTGTTGGTGTACACAGTAATGGCATACACGGTGTTGGTATACACGGTGTTGGTGTACACAGTAATGGTATACACGGTGTTGGTATACACGGTGTTGGTGTACACAGTAATGGTATACACAGTGTTGGTGTATACAGTAATGGCATACACGGTGTTGGTATACACGGTGTTGGTGTACACAGTAATGGTATACACAGTGTTGGTGTATACAGTAATGGCATACACGGTGTTGGTATACACGGTGTTGGTGTACACAGTAATGGCATACACAGTGTTGGTATACACAGTGTTGGTGTACACAGTAATGGTATACACAGGGTTGGTGTACACAGTAATGGCATACACGGTGTTGGTGTACACAGTAATGGTATACACAGTGTTGGTGTACACAGTAATGGCATACACGGTGTTGGTATACACGGTGTTGGTGTACACAGTAATGGTATACACGGTGTTGGTATACACGGTGTTGGTGTACACAGTAATGGTATACACAGTGTTGGTGTATACAGTAATGGCATACACGGTGTTGGTATACACGGTGTTGGTGTACACAGTAATGGTATACACAGTGTTGGTGTATACAGTAATGGCATACACGGTGTTGGTATACACGGTGTTGGTGTACACAGTAATGGCATACACAGTGTTGGTATACACAGTGTTGGTGTACACAGTAATGGTATACACAGGGTTGGTGTACACAGTAATGGCATACACGGTGTTGGTGTACACAGTAATGGCATACACGGTGTTGGTGTACACAGTAATGGTATTCTCAGTGTTGGTGTACACAGTAATGGTATACACGGTGTTGGTCTACACAGTTATGGCATACACGGTGTTGGTGTACACAGTAATGGCATACACGGTGTTGGTGTACACAGTAATGGTATACTCAGTGTTGGTGTACACAGTAATGGTATACACGGTGTTGGTGTACACAGTAATGGCATACACGGTGTTGGTATACAGAGTGTTGGTCATACACGGTGTTGGTATACACGGTATTGGTGTACACAGTAATGGTATACACAGTGTTGGTGTACACAGTAATGGCATACACGGTGTTGGTATACACGGTATTGGTGTACACAGTAATGGTATACACAGTGTTGGTATACACAGTAATGGCATACACGGTGTTGGTATACACTGTGTTAGTGTACACAGTGTTGGTGTACACAGTAATGGCATACACGGTGTTGGTGTACACAATAATGGTATACACAGTGTTGGTGTATACAGTAATGGCATACACGGTGTTGGTATACACGGTGTTGGTGTACACAGTAATGGTATACACAGTGTTGGTGTACACAGTAATGGCATACGGTGTTGGTGTACACAGTAATGGCATACACGGTGTTGGTGTACACAGTAATGGTATACAGTGTTGGTAATGGTATACACGGTGTTGGTGTACACAGTAATGGCATACACGGTGTTGGTATAACACAGTGTTGGTATACACGGTGTTGGTATACACGGTGTTGGTGTACACAGTAATGGTATACACAGTGTTGGTGTACACAGTAATGGCATACACGGTGTTGGTATACACGGTGTTGGTGTACACAGTAATGGTATACACGGTGTTGGTGTACACAGTAATGGTATACACGGTGTTGGTGTACACAGTAATGGTATACACAGTGTTGGTGTACACAGTAATGGCATACACGGTGTTGGTATACACGGTGTTGGTGTACACAGTAATGGTATACACGGTGTTGGTGTACACAGTAATGGTATACACAGTGTTGGTGTACACAGTAATGGCATACACATACACGGTACACAGTAATGGTATACACAGTGTTGGTGTTGTACACACGGTGTTGGTGTACACAGTAATGGTGTACACAGTGTTGGTGTACACAGTAATGGCATACACGGTGTTGGTATACACGGTGTTGGTGTACACAGTAATGGTATACACGGTGTTGGTGTACACAGTAATGGTATACACAGTGTTGGTGTACACAGTAATGGCATACACGGTGTTGGTATACACGGTGTTGGTGTACACAGTAATGGTATACACAGTGTTGGTCATACACCAGGCTCTAGCTAACATAAACACTATTATACTGTAGATGGAAGAGTTTAGTGCCCAAGTGGACATCCAGAATTCAAACTAAACAGGAAATTATTAGAAGTTGCTTATATATTAACACTGTAATGAGTTATTGTCCATCTGGACATCCAAAATTTCATATCTACATGCATTGATTTGTTCAACGTTAAGGTGTTAACAATTTACCTGAGTTATTGTAACTCGTCATAAAGTAACACCTATGAGTTTATATGTAAATAAGAACCTTTTCTACCGCTTAATAAATTTTTATTCTTAAATAATGTTTAACGTTATTTTAATGTTATTATCTTTAAATATTTATTAAATATAAGTATAAGATTAATGTTAATTAATGTTGTTATAAAATATTTTAGGTTGTTGACCATTGTGAAGGGTGACTAATGTAGATAGATAAACATTAGTCTGTGATGTTTACGGTGTTTATATACTCACTGTAGCTATATAAACAATGTATATAGATAGAGAAGGTCTATAACAATAAATATAAACAATATATGTAACCAGGTGAGAAGGCCGGGGTCACCTGACCACCAACCGTTGTGTGCTATTTAAAGATTAGTAGGGTCATTACCTAATACCTGACCATTGTGGACCTGGTCTCACCCTCCTCTGTATATATACACCTTGGTTTGTATTTCTCTCTCTAGTCTGTACTCACCCCTGAAGATGTGAATTACACGAAAGCGCTTGGGAACTTCGTGTTTTCTTCTTTCCTTGTGGTTATCAGCATATACCTGGATCACGCGCACCTACAGTGATTTACTTGCATAAGCAATATAAGTATACAATGTACATATACACTATGTAAACTGTTTGTATACCTACAGCTGTACATAGTATGTAGGTAATATAACCAGTGTATATAGGATGTACTTGTACAATGTACAGTGTTGTACTAATATAACAGTGAGTATATAAACACTGTAAACATCACAGACTAATGTTTATCTATCTACATTAGTCACCCTTCACAATGGTCAACAACCTAAAATATCTTATAACATTAATTAACATTAATCTTCTACTTATATATAATAAATATTTAACATACAATAAAATAAAAATAACGTTAAACATTACTTACGAATAAACATTTATTAAGTGGTGGAAAGTTTATTTACATAAACTCATATGTAAACTATCTTGAACTCCATTTTCTCCTCCTTGAACGCCTTTCACTTTTGTCGGATCACCAGTATGGCTTCTGAGGCAAGATCTACTGGTGATCTGCTCTCCTATTGCACCCATCTTTGTCATCTCTCTTAGGGATTATGGGGAAACTTTTGGTTGGCCTCGACATCTCCAACATTTGAGAGGGTATGGATCTTTGCTATCTAAACTTCCCTCTTTGGTTTCTCTCTCACTTTGTTCTCTCATCTCTGGCCAGAATCGATCCATGGCAGTTGTTGTCGGGGATCGATTTCTCGCTCTTTCTCCACCAATAGTGGCGTCCTGTGATTAATTTTTCCCGACCGTCGCTTAATTCTATCAAATTGTTTCTGTATTCCTCTCAGTTTTTATTTCTTTATTTATTTCACTTCAGATTATCCTAACAACTAGATTGCTACTCCCCTCCTTTCCTGGTCTGCCTATCGGTATGGAACAGTTTGTAACCCGCAATTTGGTATTCGACTGGTAATTCGTGTGTCTAGGTTGATCCATGTTTCAGTGAATGCAATTATATCGATTTCTTGGTACATACCAAGGCCTTAATTTCATCCATTTTGTTTCTCATACTTCTACTGTTAGCGTAGCATACATTTAAGTTAGCGTGTTCTGGGTCCTCCTTACGCTACCCTCAGTACTGAAATATTGTGGACTAATTATGCCTACTCGTTTCTGCCTTATCTGGAGCAATAAGACTGCGGAATGAAGTGTAACTAAGATTAATAGCGTTATGAACTTTGTATCATGTCACTATGCTTAATAATCAATTATAAATAAGATGAAATCGTCTGAGACTTACTAATTATGTATCAGATAGATCACCATGTAATGCTAATGAACGCCTTGTTCTCTGCAGGTTTTACCACATCAATAAATATTGAACGCGTCAAAAGACGGGCTTCAATTATTCCCTTCGACTTGCCCGTCACCTGAACGTCATTAACTAAGGCGTTTACAATTACTCTGTACACCAACACTGTGTTATGGTATACGAGTGCAACTATTTATATCTATCCTAATAACATAAAGACAAACATTTATAGAACGTGAGTGTCCATCTGGAAATCCAAAATCCGTATGTGCAAGGCATCTATTTCCTGACCGTTAGTTTGTTAACAATTTACCTGAGTTATTGTAACTCGTCATAAAGTACACGTATGAGTTTATATGTAAATAAGAACTTTTTCCAGCACTTAATGAATGTTTATTCTCAAGCAATGTTTAACGTAATTTGTATATTATTATTTGTTAAATATTTATTATATATAAGTGGAAGATTAATGTTAATGTTATTATAAAATATTTTGGGTTGTTGACCATTGTGTAAGGGTGACTAATGTAGATAGATAAACATTAGTCTGTGATGTTTACGGTGTTTATATACTCACTGTAGCTATATAAACAATGTATATAGATAGAGAAGGTCTATAACAATAAATATAAACAATATAAGTATACAATGTACATATACACAGTTGCTATTTATCATTATACATGCAGTGTAAGTAAACATACAAAGTACAACTGTATATACACTGAGTACATATACACTATGTATACTTTATAGCTACAGTGAGTATATAAACACTGTAAACATCACAGACTTATGTTTATCTATCTACATTAGTTACCCTTCACAATGGTCGACAACCCAAAATATTTTATAATAACATTAATTAACATTAATCTTCCACTTGTATATAATAACTATTTAACATATAATAAAATAAAAATAATGTTATTTAATAAAAATAAAATACATATGTTGTATTGTGGAAAAATTTATTATTTACATATAAACTCCTACGCGTAACTCTATGACGACTTACATTAACTCATTACTTTGTTGAGAAAATGTGATGTCAAATGATCGTTACGTTAGAAAAATATATATTTTGGATGTCCAATAGGACAGTAAACTCCGCCATCTACACTTGTCTTTATGTTCACTAAAACCAACACTGTATATACCATTACTGTGTACACCAACACCGTGTATGCCATTACTGTGTACACCAACACTGTGTATTCCATTACAGTGTACACCAACACCGTGTTTACCATTACTGTGTACACCAACACCGTGTTTACCATTACTGTGTACACCAACACCGTGTTTACCATTACTGTGTACACCAACACCGTGTTTACCATTACTGTGTACACCAACACCGTGTATGCCATTACTGTTTACATCAGCCAGCAATCACAGGCGCTGCCCCCCCCCCCTCCCCCCCACGCGACCTGCACAAAGATGATGCCCTGATTCTGCTGAGTGTATGGTTTAAACTTTAAAGGGTGGCGTGGCCGCCTGGCCTCCATGAGGCAGATCGCCTTCTCGAGTGATGCTGTGAGGACCAGCCACCAGCCCTCTCTGGTAAACACCGACTCCCAATCCTGGCCGAGTTTTGTGCTGGAACAATTTACACAGTACTTTTGTCCCTTGGAACAGCATTCTGGTTCACATTGACCCGCACTTGTAAGTACAGCCAAAGTGATGACATACCTCTCAGTACTGAAATATTGTGGACTAATTATGCCTACTCGTTTCTGGCTTATCTGGAGCAATAAGACTGCGGAATGAAGTGTAACTAAGATTAATAGAGTTATGAACTTTGTATCATGTCACTATTCTTAATAATCAATTATAATTAAGATGAAATCGTCTGAGACTAACTAATTATGTATCAGATAGATCACCATGTAATGCTAATGAACGCCTTGTTCTCTGCAGGTTTTGACCACATCAAAAAATATTAAACGCGTCAAAAGACGGGCTTCAATTATTCCCTTCGACTTGCCCGTCACCTGAACGTCATTAACTAAGGCGTTTACAATTACTCTGTACACCAACACTGTGTTATGGTATACGAGTGCAACTATTTATATCTATCCTAATAACATAAAGACAAACATTTATAGAACGTGAGTGTCCAGCTGGAAATCCAAAATCCGTATGTGCAAGGCATCTATTTCCTGACCGTTAGTTTGTTAACAATTTTACCTGAGTTATTGTAACTCGTCATAAAGTGACACGTATGAGTTTATATGTAAATAAGAACCTTTTCCACCACTTAATAAATGTTTATTCTCATGCAATGTTTAACATAATTTGTATATTATTATTTGTTAAATATTTATTATATATAAGTGGAGGATTAATGTTAATTAATGTTCTTATAAAATATTTTGGGTTGTTGACCACTGGTAAAGGGTGACTAATGTAGATAGATAAACATTAGTCTGTGATGTTTACGGTGTTTATATACTCACTGTAGCTATATAAACAATGTATATAGATAGAGAAGGTCTATAACAATAAATATAAACAATATAGGTATACAATGTACATATACACAGTTGCTATTTATCATTATACATGCAGTGTAAGTAAACATACAAAGTACAACTATATACACACACAAATTATATAGCTACAGTTATATATATGACTAATGTTTATCTATCTACATTAGTCGCCCTTCCAATGGTCAACAACCCAAAATATTATATAATAACATTAATTAACATTAATCTTCTACTTATGTTTAATAATTATTTAACATTTAATATATAAAAATACATTTATTAATTATTATTACAACTCTGATGACTTACATTAACTCATTACTTTGTTGAGAAAATGTGAAGTCAATTTTTCGTTAGGTTAGAAAAATATATATTTTGGATGTCCAATAGGGCACTAAACTCCGCCATCTACACTTGTCTTTATGTTCACCAAAACCCATGTATTACAGTGTACACCAACACTGTGTATACCATTACAGTGTACACCAACACCGTGTATTCCATTACTACACCATATATTACTGTACCCTTTACATCAGCCAGCAATCACAGGCGCTGCCCCCCTCCCAGCCCTGATTCTGCTAGTTTTAAACTTTAAAGTGGCGTGGCCGCCTGGCCTCCATGAATCTCTCAGTGATGCTGTGAGGACCAGCCACCAGCCCTCTCTGTGGTAAACACCGACTCCCCAAATCCTGGCCGAGTTTTTTGAAACAATTTACACAGTACTTTTGTCCCTTGGAACACCATACTGGTTCACATTGACCCGCACTTGTAAGTACAGCCAAAGTGATGACATACCCTCAGTACTGAAATATTGTGGACTAATTATGCCTACTCGTTTCTGGCTTATCTGGAGCAATAAGACTGCGGAATGAAGTGTAACTAAGATTGTTATGAACTTTGTATCATGTCCTTAATAATCACTTATAAATAAGATGAAATCGTCTGAGACTAACTAATTATATAGAATCCTAATGAACGCCTTGTTCTCTGCAGGTTTGACCACATCAATAAATGGCAGTCATAAAGACGGGCTTCAATTCTTCGACCTGAACGTCATTAAACGTTTATAATTACTCTGTACACCAACACTGTGTTATGGTATGAGTGCAACTATTTATATCTATATAACATAAAGACAAACATTGATAGAACGTGAGTGTCCATCTGAAATCAAAATTCGTATGCAAGGCATCTATTTCCTGACCGTAAGTTTGTTAACAATTTACCTGAGTTATTGTAACTCGGCATAGTAAACACGTATGAGTTTATATGTAATAAGAACTTTTTCCAGCACTTAATGAATGTTTATTCTTAAACAATATTTAACGTAACTATATTATATGTTAAATATTTATTATATATAAGTGGAAGATTAATGTTAATTAATGTTGTTATAAAATATTTTGGGTTGTTGACCATTGGTAAGGGTGACTAATGTAGATAGATAAACATTAGTCTGTGATGTTTACGTGTTTATATACTCACTGTAGCTATATAAACAATGTATAAGAAGAGAAGGTCTATAACAATAAATATAAACAATATAGGTATACAATGTACATATACACAGTTGCTATTTATCATTATACATGCAGTGTAAGTAAACATACAAGAATACAACTGTATATACACTGAGTACATATACACTATGTAAACTTTATATACAGTGAGTATATAAACACAGTAAACATCACAGACTTATGTTTATCTATCTACATTAGTCATCCTTCACAATGAACAACCCAAAATATTTTATAATAACATTAATTAACATTAATCTTCCCTTGTATATAATAAATATTTAACATATAATAATATAACAATAACTTTAGTCAATAAATAAAAAAAAAATTTATTATTTTTTGGGAAAAGTAACATTTACATATAAACTCCTGGTAACTATGACAACTTACATTAACTCATTATATTGTTGAGATAAACGTAAATTTATTGAAATTAATTTCTGTGACAAACGCGTATTTTTGGATGTCCAATGGGCACTAAACTCCACCATCTACACTTGTCTTTATGTTCACTAAAACCAACACCTGTGTATACCATTACAATATTTTCCAACACTGTGTATTCATTACAGTGTACACCAACACTAGTAACACCATTACGGTGTACTACCAACACTATGTATACCATTACTGTGTGCCTGCCAACACTGTGTATGCCATTACTGTATTACACCAACACTGTGTATACCATTACAGTGTACACCAACACCTATGTATACCATTACTGTGTACACACACCGTGTTTACCATTTGTGTACACAACACTGTATGCCATTACTGTTTACATTAGCCAGCAATCACAGGCATGACCCCCTCCCCACGCGACCTGCACAAAGATGATGCCCTGATTCTGCTGAGTGTATGGTTTAAACTTTAAAGGGTGGCGTGGCCGCCTGGCCTCCATGAGGCAGATCGCCTTCTCGAGTGATGCTGTGAGGACCAGCCACCAGCCCTCTGTGGTAAACACCGACTCCCAATCCTGGCCGAGTTTTGTGCTGGAACAATTTACACAGTACTTTTGTCCCTTGGAACAGCATACTGGTTCACATTGACCCGCACTTGTAAGTACAGCCAAAGTGATGACATACCTCTCAGTACTGAAATATTGTGGACTAATTATGCCTACTCGTTTCTGCCTTATCTGGAGAAATAAGACTGCGGAATGAAGTGTAACTAAGATTAATAGAGTTATGAACTTTGTATCATGTCACTATGCTTAATAATCAATTAATTATAAATAAGGTGAAATCGTCTGAGACTAACTAATTATGTATCAGATAGATCACCATGTAATGCTAATGAACGCCTTGTTCTCTGCAGGTTTTGACCACATCAATAAATATTGAACGCGTCCAAAGACGGGCTTCAATTATTCCCTTCGACTTGCCCGTCACCTGAACGTCATTAACTAAGGCGTTTACAATTACTCTGTACACCAACACTGTGTTATGGTATACGAGTGCAACTATTTATATCTATCCTAATAACATAAAGACAAACATTTATAGAACGTGAGTGTCCAGCTGGAAATCCAAAATTCGTATGGGCAAGGCATTTATTTCCTGACCGTTAGTTTGTTAACAATTTTACCTGAGTTATTGTAACTCGTCATAAAGGGACACGTATGAGTTTATATGTAAATAAGAACCTTTTCCACCATTTAATAAATGTTTATTCTCAAGCAATGTTTAACATAATTTGTATATTATTATTTGTTAAATATTTATTATATATAAGTGGAAGATTAATGTTAATGTTATTATAAAATATTTTGGGTTGTCGACCATTGTTAAGGGTGACTAATGTAGATAGATAAACATTAGTCTGTGATGTTTACGGTGTTTATATACTCACTGTAGCTATATAAACAATGTATATAGATAGAGAAGCTCTATAACAATAAATATAAACAATATAGGTATACAATGTACATATACACAGTTGCTATTTATCATTATACATGCAGTGTAAGTAAACATACAAAGTACAACTGTATATACACTGAGTACATATACACTATGTATACTTTATAGCTACAGTGAGTATATAAACACTGTAAACATCACAGACTTATGTTTATCTATCTACATTAGTCACCCTTCACAATGGTCGACAACCCAAAATATTTTATAATAACATTAATTAACATTAATCTTCCACTTGTATATAATATTTATTTAATATATAATAATATAACAATAATATTATTCAATAAATATAAAAAAAAAATTATTATTTTGTGGGAAAAGTTATTATTTACATATAAACTCCTACAGGTAACTTTATGATGACTTACATTAACTCATTATATTGTTGAGATAAACTTAAATTGATTTCAGTCGCAAAACGCGTAGTTATTTTGGATGTCCAATAGGACACTAAACTCCACCATCTACACTTGTCTTTATGTTCACTAAAACCAACACTGTGTATACCATTACTGTGTACACCAACACTATGTATACCATTACTGCGTACACCAACACTGTGTATACCATTACTGTGTACACCAACACTATGTATACCATTACTGTGTACACCAACACTGTGTATACCATTACTGTTTACATTAGCCAGCAATCACAGGCGCTGCCCCCCCCTCCCCCCCACTCGACCTACACAAAGATGATGCCCTGATTCTGCTGAGTGTATGGTTTAAACTTTAAAGGGTGGCGTGGCCGCCTGGCCTCCATGAGGCAGATCGCCTTCTCGAGTGATGCTGTGAGGACCAGCCACCAGCCCTCTGTGGTAAACACCGACTCCCAATCCTGGCCGAGTTTTGTGCTGAAACAATTTACACAGTATTTTTGTCCCTTGGAACACCATACTGGTTCACATTGACCCGCACTTGTAAGTACAGCCAAAGTGATGACATACCCCTCAGTACTGTGGGAGTGAGGATGGACTGTAGTGTGTGTAGGGTGAGAGAATGACTTGTGGTATTGTGTATGCAAGGAGTGAGGGAAGGACTTTTAACCAGTATTGTAGGGTGAGGGAAGGACTGTAGGGTGAGGGACTTGTGGTAACAATGTGGGAGTGAGGATGGGGCTTGTGGTTTTTGTGTGGGGAGTGAGGGAGGACTTTAAGTTTGTGTGGAGTGAGGGGAAGGACATGGTATTATGTAGGGTGAGGATGGAACAGTATGTTGTGTGGGGAGTGAGAATGGACTTGGTATGTTGTGTGGAGTGAGGAATGGACTTATGTGGTATTGTGTAGTAGTGAGGGAAGGACTTGTAGTATTGTAGGGTGGGGGAAGGACTTGTGGTATTGATAATAGGGTGAGGAAGGACTTGTAGTATTGTGTAGTAGTGAGGGAAGGACTTGCTGTAGATAATGTATGTAGGAGTGAGGATGGACTTGGTATGTTGTGCGAATTGAGAATGGACTTGGTATGTTGTGAAGGAATGGGGGATGGACTTGTGGTATTGTGTATTAGTGAGGGAAGGACTTGTATTATTGTGGGAGTGAGGGAAGGACATGGTATTGTGTGGGAGTGAGGGACTTGTGGGGTGAGAAAGGACTTGTAGTATTGTGTAGTAATGAGGAAGGACTTGTAGTATTATGTAGAATTGAGGGATGGAACTGGTATGTTGTGTAGAATTGAGGAATGGACTTGGTATATTTGTGAAGAGGTGAGGGATGGACTTAACCAGTATTGTGTAGGGTGAGAAGGACTTGTAGTGTTATTGTGTAGGGTGAGGGAAGGACTTGTAGTATTATGTAGGAGTGAGGGATGGACTTGGTATGTTGTGTGGGGTGGGGGATGGACTTGGTATGTTGTGTAGGGGTGGGGATGGACTTGGTTGTCTGTTGTGTGGGAGTGAGGGGATGGACTTGGTATGTTGTGTAGGGTGGGGATGGACTTGGTATGTTGTGTAGGGTGAGGGATGGACTTGATTATGTTGTGGGAGTGAGGGATGGACTTGGTATGTTGTGCAAGGTGAGGGATGGACTTGGTATGTTTGTGTAGGGTGGGGATGGACTTGGTATGTTGTGTGGGGTGAGGGATGGACTTGGTGTGTGTGTGGGGTGGGGATGGACTTGGTATGTTTATTTGTGTGCGGTGGGGATGGACTTGGTATGTTGTGGGGAGTGAGGGATGGTCTTGGTATGTTGTGTAGGAGTGGGGATGGACTTGGTATGTTGTGTAGGGTGGGGATGGACTTGGCTGTTGTGTGTGGGGTGGGGGATGGACTTGGTACATGTTGTGTGGGTGGGGATGGACTTGGTATGTTGTGGGGTGGGGATGGACTTGAACATGTTGTGTGGGGTGGGGATGGACTTGGTGTTCATGTTGTGTAGGGTGAGGATGGACTTGGTATGTTGTGTAGGGTGAGGATGGACTTGGTATGTTGTGTAGGAGTGAGGGATGGATCGGTATGTTGTGTAGGGTGAGAATGGATGGTATGTTGTGAAGAGGTGAGGATGGACTTGTAGCATTGTGTAGTAGTGAGGAAAGGGACATGGTATTGTGTGTGTGTGTAGGGTGAGGGAAGGACTTGTAGTGTGTGCTGGGGAGTGAGGGGAAGGACTTGTAGTGTGTGTAGTAGTGAGGGGGACTTGTAGTGATATGTAGGGAGTGGGGATGGACTTGCTATGTTCATGCATGAGTGAGGGATGGACTTGGTATGTTGTGTAGGGTGAGGATGGACTTGGTATGTTGTGTAGGGTGAGGATGGGACTTGAAGTGTGTTGTGTGGGGTGAGGATGGACTTGGTATGTTGTGTAGGAGTGAGGCAGGACTTGGTATCATTGTGTGGGAGTGAGGATGGACTTGGTATGTTGTGTGGGGTGAGGATGAACTTGGTATGTTGTGTAGGGTGAGGGATGGACTTGGTATGTGTTGTGTAGGGTGAGGATGGACTTGGTATGTTGTGTAGGAGTGGGGATGCACTTGGTATGTTGTGTAGGGTGGGGGATGGACTTGGTATGTTGTGTAGGGTGGGGATGGACTTGGTATGTTGTGTAGGGTGAGGGATGGACTTGGTATGTTGTGTAGGGTGAATGGACTTGGTATGTTGTGAAGGTGAGGGATGGACTTGTGGTATTGTGTAGTGGTGAGGAAGGACTTGTAGTATTGTGTGGGAATTGAGGGAAGGACTGTAGTATTGTGTATTAGTAAGGGAAAGGACTTGTGTGTTATTAATAGTAGTGGGGAAGGACTTGTAGTATTATGTAGGAGTGAGGGATGGACTTGGTATGTTGTGTGGGGTGGGGATGGACTTGGTATGTTGTGTAGAGGTGGGGAAGGACTTGTAGTATTATGTAGAGATTGAGGGATGGACTTAATTATGTTGTGTAGGGCAGGGGATGGACTTGGTATGTTGTGGGGTGAGGGATGGACTTGTTATGTTGTGTAGGGTGGGGATGGACTTGGTATGTTGTTGTGGGGAGTGGGGATGGACTGGTATGTTGTTGTAGGGTGGGGATGGACTTGGTATATTTGTGTACGGAGTGGGGATGGACTTGGTATGTTGTGTAGGGGTGAGGATGGACTTGGTATGTTGTGTGGGGTGAGGGATGGACTTGGTATCGTGTGGGAATTGAGGGATGGACTTGGTATGTTTATGTGAAATTGAGGAGGATGGACTTGGTATGTTGTGTAGGAGTGAGGGATGGACTTGGTATGTTGTGTGAGGTGGGGATGGACTTGGTATGTTGTGTAGGGAGTGAGGGATGGACTTGGTATGTTTGTGTGTAGGAGTGAGGGATGGACTTGGTATGTTGTGTATGGGGTGAGGGATGGACTTGGTATGTTGTGTAGGGTGGGGATGGACTTGACCATGTTTATTAGCCAGGGGAGTGAGGGATGGACTTGGTATGTTGTGAAGGGAGTGGGGGATGGACTTGTAGTATTGTGTAGTGGTGAGGGGAAGGACTTGTAGTATTGTGTGTAGGGTGGGGAAGGACTGTAGTGTGTGTAGTAGTGAGGGAAGGACTTGTAGTATTATGTAGAGGTGTGAGGATGGACTTAGTATGTTAATGTGGGGAGTGAGGGATGGACTTGGTATGTTGTGTGGGAGTGGGGAAGGACTTGTGGTAATTATGTAGGGTGAGGGATGGACTTGGTATGTTGTGTAGGGTGAGGGATGGACTTGTGGTATGTTGTGTAGGAGTGGGGATGGACTTGGTATGTTGTGTGAGGAGTGAGGATGGACTTGGTATGTTGTGTAGGGTGAGGATGGACTTGGTATGTTGTGTGTGGGGTGGGGAGATGGACTTGTGTGTTTGTGTAGGGTGAGGGATGGACGTTATGTTGTGTAGGGGTAGGGGATGGACTTGGTATGTTGTGTAGGGTGAGGGATGGACTTGGTGTTGCCATGTGTAGGGTGGGGATGGACTTGGTATGTTGTGTGGGGTGAGGGATGGACTTGGTATGTTGTGTGGGGTGGGGGATGGACTTGGTATGTTGTGTGGGGTGGGGGATGGACTTGGTATGTTGTGTGGGGTGAGGGATGGACTTGGGTATGTTGGGGAGTGAGGGATGGTCTTGGTATGTTGTGGGAGTGAGGGATGGACTTGGTGTGTGGGGTGAGGATGGACTTGGTATGTTGTGTAGGGGTGAGGATGGACTTGGTATGTTGTGTAGGGTGAGGATGGGCTTGGTGTTGTGTAGGGGTGGGGATGGACTTGGTATGTTGTGTGGGAGTGGGGGATGGACTTAGTATGTTGTGTGAGGTGAGGGATGGACGGTGTGTTGTGTGGGGAGTGGGGATGGACTTGGTATGTTGTGTAGGGTGAGGATGGACTTGGTATGTTGTGTAGGGTGAGGATGGACTTTGATGTTGTGTAGGGAGTGGGGGATGGACTTGGTATGTTATTGTGGGGAGTGGGGGTTGGACGGTATGTTGTGTGTAGGGTGAGGATGGACTTGGTATGTTGTGTAGGGTGAGGGATGGACTTGGTATGTTGTGTAGGGTGAGGGATGGACTTGGTATGTTGTGTGGGGAGTGAGGGGATGGACTGGTATGTTGTGTGGGGTGAGGGATGGACTTGGTATGTTGTGTAGGGTGAGATGGACTTGGTATGTTGTGTAGGGAGTGAGGATGGACTTGGTATGTTGTGTGGGGAGTGAGGGATGGACTTGGTATGTTGTGTAGGGTGAAGGATGGACTTGGTATGTTGTGTAGGAGTGAGGTTGGACTTGGTATGTTAATGTGGGAATTGAGGGATGGACTTGGTATGTTGTGTGGGGTGAGGGGATGGACTTGGTATGTTGTGTAGGGGTGAGGGATGGACTTGGTATGTTGTGCTGGGGTGAGGAGGTTGGACTTGGTATGTTGTATGGAGTGAGGGGATGGACTTTGCTTAGTATGTTGTGTGTAGGGTGGGGATGGACCCTTTGGTATGTTGTGGCAAGATGGGGATGGACTTGTAGTATGTTGTGTAGGGTGAGGATGGACTTGGTATGTTGTGTGGGAGTGAGGGATGTATGGACTTGTAGTATGTTATTAGCCAGGGTGAGGATGGACTTGGTATGTTGTGTAGGGTGAGGGATGGACTTGGTATGTTGTGTAGGGTGAGGGATGGACTTGGTATGTTGTGTGGGGAAGTGGGGATGGACTTGGTTATGTTGTGTGGGGAGTGGGGAAGGACGGTATGTTGTGTGGGGTGAGGAATGGACTTGGTATGTTGTGTGGGAGTGAGGGATGGACCCGGTATGTTGTGTGGGGTGAAGGGATGGACTTGGTATGTTGGTAGGAGTGAGGATGGACTTGGTATATTGTGTGAGAGTGAGGATGGACTTGGTATGTTTGTGTAGGAGTGAGGGATGGACTTGTTGTGTTGTGTAGGGTGAGGGATGGACTTGTGTTGTGTGGGAGTGGGGATGGACTTGGTATGTTGTGTAGGGTGGGGATGGACTTGGTATGTTGTGTAGGGGGTGGGGATGGACTTGGTATGTTGTGTGGGGTGGGGATGGACTTGAGGAACATGTTGTGTAGGGGTGAGGATGGACTTGGTATGTTGTGTGGAGTGGGGATGGACTTGGTATGTTGTGTGGGGTGGGGATGGACTGGTATGTTGTTGTAGGGGGTGAGGGATGGACCCGGCATGTTTGTGTGGGGATGGACTTGGTATGTTGTGTAGGGAGTGAGGGAAGGACTTGGTATGTTATGTAGGAGTGAGGGAAGGACTTGGTATGTTATGTAGGAGTGAGGGAAGGACTTGGTATGTTGTTTAGGAGTGAGGGAAGGACTTGGTATGTTGTGTAGGAGTGAAGGAAGGACTTGGTATGTTGTTTAGGAGTGACGGAAGGACTTGATAAGTTGTGCAGGAGTGAGGGAAGGACTTGATAAGTTGTGCAGGAGTGAGGGAAGGACTTGATATGTTGTGCAGGAGTGAGGGAAGGACTTGTATTACTGTCTAGGAGTTAGGGAAGGACTGGGGTATGTTGTTTAGGAGTGAGGGAAGGACTTGGTATGTTGTGTAGGAGTGAGGGATGGACTTGGTATGTTGTTTAGGAGTGAGGGATGGACTTGGTATGTTGTGTGGGAGTGAGGGATGGACTTGGTATGTTGTGTAGGAGTGAGGGATGGACTTGGTATGTTGTGTAGGAGTGAGGGATGGACTTGGTATGTTGTGTAGGAGTGAGGGATGGACTTGGTATGTTGTGTAGGAGTGAGGGAGTGAGGGATGAGGGATAGACTTGTACTATTGCGTAGGACTTAGGGATGGACTTGGTATATTGTGTAGGAGTGAGGGATGAACTTGAAGTTTTGTGTAGGAGTGTGGGATGGACTTGTATTATTGTAGGAGTGAGGGATGGACTTGGAATGTTTTGTAGGAGTGAGGGATGGACTTGATGTTTTGTGTAGGAGTGTGGAATGGACTTGTAGTATTGTGTAGGAGTAAGGGAAGGACTTGTAGTGTTGTGTAAGATTGAGGGAAGGACTTGTAGTATTGTGGAGGAGTGAGGGAAGGACTCTGTATGTTGTGTGGGAGTGGGGGATGAACTTGTAGTATTGTGTAGGAGTGAGGGATGGACTTGGTATGTTGTGTAGGAGTGAGAGAACGACTTGTAGTATTGTGTAGGAGTAAGGGATGGACTTGGTATGTTGTGTGGGAGTGGGGGATGAACTTGTAGTATTGTGTAGGAGTGAGGGATGGACTTGGTATGTTGTGTAGGAGTGAGGGATGGACTTGGTATGTTGTGTAGGAGTGAGGGATGGACTTTTAGTATTGTGTAGGAGTTAGGGATGGACTTGGTCTGTTGTGTAGGAGTGAGGAATGAACTTGTAGTATTGTGTAGGAGTGTGGGATGGACATGGTATGTTGTTTGGGAGTAGGACTATATTTTATATATGTTCCTGTATGTAAACATTGTCTAGTATGTTATATATATATTAATTTATAATAATTATGTAATAAGTAAATCAGCTTAACGTTGTGCATTTGTTAGGTAAAATAGTATGGTAATTGGCGGCATGGTATCCACATTGTGTGGGTCACGGCAAGTGCAGGGAGGTAGACGAGCCTGGCTGGTGATAGTGTGTGATGCAAGTGTGGTACAATTGGTCTGGACTCAGGATATATTTATATGGAGATAAGTGGTGTATACTTTTGTACTTTTCTAGTGTATGGTGAGGCTGAGGTTCAAGCATAAGTAATTTAGGCTGTGTCATTCAGGCCTTCACCCCCCCCCCGAGACGCTGGGTTGACGAAACAGCTGAGTGTAAACAATGTGCTGACGTGTGTTAGTGAGTTAGTGAGTTTACACTTACTAAAATTGCAACAGATTCCAAAAGTTAAAATAACTACACAAATTCTTACCAGTAATAAAATGTTCTCCACAAATCACTGCTCGAGATACATATAGTCATGATCTTGTACCGTACTTGGTTACTAATAATTCTGAGCGAGATGTCTTAATGTATTCCAAAAAACACCACAAGTGATAAGTATGAGACACATTTCTGTTATTTTTTGGCAAAATAATATTTCATTCATGCCTCCAGTACATGATAATTACTGTACTTGAACTGTATCTGTACCTGTACTTATTTGTCTCAATTAGATATCTAAATATATCTTGAACGCGGCCTTGTTTTGTTTCCGGACCGACCAAAATAATAAATGTTAAGAATATACCACGAAAACTATATCAAACATTCAATTTTTAAAGAAATATAACTAAAATAAACTTAACATACATAAATATAAAATTTAAAATATTATAAATGATAATATAAATATTATATTAGATAAATATTTCTCAATAATGAAAAAAAAAGAGTGATGGCATTGTTCGTGGCAGTAAACCAACATCAACCACCACAACAATAACACACTTGGACTTGTGCTGAACAGGGAAGGACTTGAGCTGATAAGACGGTGGAGGAGAACACCAGACATTACCACATAGTTCTCTTTATTTCCTGGTAACTGAGTTGTCCTGAGGAGAGACACAAGGTAAGATGAGCTGGTATGATAGTGGCCTGTTACACAATACCTAGTGAGATAAGGGTGTTGGTGGTGGTGGTGGCACTTCCTGGCACCACTGGCTGGGGTGGTGCAATCATGCCACACCCCATAAACTACCCCATACAGTACCCCATACAGTACCCCATACAGTTCCTACAGTACTTACAGTCAGTCTTATACAGTCTTACAGTCCATACAGTTATACAGTGTATACAGTGCCATACAGTGCATACAGGTGCTACATATAGAGTTCCTAATCCTCATAATTCTATACAGATTATACAGACCATACAGTACCCATACTCATAGCAACATGCAGTTACCCATACAGTCCCACAGTGCCCATGCATAGCCAATACTGTATACAGAGCCCATACAGTGCCCATACCAGTGATACACATACAGTCCATACAGTGCATACAGTCATGCATACCCTATACAAGTACCCCATACAGTGCCCATACAGTACATGCAATCATACAGTACCCATACAGTACCCTACATTACCCCATACAAGTACCCATACAGTACCCCATACAGTACCCCATACAGTACCCCATACAGTACCCATACAGTACCCCATACAGTACCCCATACATTGCACACCCCATACAGTACCCATACAGTACCCATACAGTACCCCATACAGTACCCCATACAGTACCCCATACAGTACCCCATACAGTACCCATACAGTACCCATACAGTACCCCATACAGTACCCCATACAGTACCCATACAGTACCCCATACAGTGCCTCCCATACAGTACCCCCATACAGTACCCATACAGGTGGTACCCCATACAGTACCCCATACAGTACCCCATACAGTACCCCATACAGTACCATACAGTACCCATACAGTACCCATACAGTACCCATAGGTGATGGTAGGTTAGGTTAGGTTAGGTTTTCAAAGGCAGGTGCTGGACAACTACTACCCAAGCAAATCATACCCATCAGAACATGTTAAGTCATATACTCAATCACATGATAACTCGTACCCAATTTATGAGGCAGTTTATATATATGTATATATATCATCGCGATCAAAAGCGCATTTCCATTCCGATATATGTCTGACAATAATAATGTCATGGCAATACTTGCTGGGTATGGCTCCGCTATGACGACAATATTGAGCACTGGGGCTACTGGGCAATATTGCTCGAGTAACCTCCTCTGTACAGCCACTATAATATGTAGCTATGACCTTTCTTAAGTTACCCACTCGAACTGACATGTTTTCTCATGTAAGGAGACACTGTCCATTTTCTATAGTACCTTGAGGGCCAACATGACATGTATTGTATGTAAATTATATTTATGATGTAGCTGCAAGATGTTTACGGTAGAGTATACAGTACAGTATATAGCTGAAACATTTAAGAGCCATCGTTGAAAGATTCAACCGTATTTACTTTATAGTAAGATTGTCAAAGTAAGTCGTGTGTTGGAATTGACAATAGAGGCGAGAATACTGTTCCACAATGTGAGACATTGCGGGAGTTCTAGTCATCACTGAAGTCAGATTGTTTTGATTCACAGTCATCAGTTAACCTGATGACTGTATTAAATATTATCAGTTTTGTATTTAAGAAAGTCATTAATCACTTGAGAGAAGCCTGTCAACTGCTCGCTGTGCTGACATTTAACGGCTGGGTAGTAATAAGCCTCTGCTGTATTTACGTCTATTCAGCACAAAGTGTGAGTGCCAGTCTGTGCACCGTTTACCAATTAATTATTGCATTACAAACTCAACCACTGATTAGATTGTAAATGTTGTAAGAAATTAATGTATCCATGACACTGATTCTCATAGCCCAACTGAGTCAAAGGTTGGCATCCTTATTACTTAAACTGGGACACAGGGGAGAAAAGCTTCAGTCTGCTCCCCCTCCTAACAGGTGTGTACTTACTGCCCCTACAACGCCATGTGACAGGTCAGCTTCAGCACGTGTGGAATATGATTGGTGCCCTGTGCATGTCTGTCAAGTATTCACCCAAGCATCAGTGACAATATAGTCAATATGTGCCTCACAGTTCAAGGCTAAATTTAGCGATCTTTATACACCTGTTGATGAAACTATGTTAAATATTGCTGAGGACGGAGAATCACTGAACTTGGAGTCAATTCCTGAAGCTAAATCGCTGTTTTTTGCTGTGACACAATAAGAAGTGATGTTATTTACTGTGTATCACGATGCTCTTTGCTCTATAAAAGCTCTCGGTGTAAGCCTTCAAGAACACACTATTGACACGTTGACAGCCGTGTTAGAGATGAACAGTGTTGTGGTGGCACTCAGTACTGACACCATTATACGACCACTACCTTGTGCAGTATAAACAGAAAGCCAATTAATAGATTGGTATTATTTTATGTCGGTCATCCGGGGAATCTTAGGAATTTAGGTTAGGTTAGATATAGTTCCTGGGTTCTGTGGTTAGGTAGGTATGGATATTTTAATACAAGGATGATCAAAACTAAAATTATACCAATACTGTTGATCTAACATGCCAGTATTTTACCAGAGATAATATTTCCTTCATAACACGTCAATTCCTGTCGTTGACCATGGTTTATTGTGTTGAATTTTGTGGTTAAATTAATTTAATGTAATAAGTTTGGGTTATTTTGGTTTATTGTGTCAACTTTTAATGGCTTGGAGTACAGGAGAACGGAATATATTAATAAACTTTTCTTTGACAATAGTGAGGTCTTGTATATTATCAGTAAAAGACCAGCATGTTATTTTCTGTATTATTAAACAAATGTTTTTTAATTACTTTTAATTAAAAGTTTATGTAGATTATACAATATACACATAATGCTCCACCTCTCTAGGCACAACCCTGGGCTGACCTCATACCTCTAGGAGTCAACACCACCGTCTTGTGAGTCAGAGACAGACAAGACTCTACCTTCACCATCAACACTGAGTCAACACCACTGTCTTGTGAGTCAGAGACAGACAAGACTTTACCTTCACCATCAACACTGTAAAATATACCAATAATTTTTTTCAGATTCAGAAACAATGCCGATAGACACACAAGAAGCACTCAACCTGTTGGCCCAGGTGTGTGAGGAACAGGAGCTCGGCGTAACAGTGAAAGAGAGCGTTAAGGGCGGAGTCATAGCTGGAGGAGCCACCATGATTGGTGGCCTCCTTGGTGGACCATTTGGATTGGCTATTGGTATGTTGACCCCGAGGTAGATCACACGTGTTGTCTTAACATGAGCTGTGCTTTATAAACTGTAAGATCACAGATGTTGTCTTAGATAACCTACTAGTACAGGTATACAGTACAGATATAACACTAAATGGTACAGCATCACTAAATAACAAATATAACATAAATTACTTGGTTGACTCATAACCAAAGGTAGACAGTTGTGCCACAAAGAGTTGCGGCTCAACTTACGCAACTCTTTGGGTTGAGCGTGCTGTTAAGCCTTTTATTTTCAGAGAGTTGCGGAACTGGTTGTGGCACAACTTTTACGAGCATTTTCAAGCTCAAAGCGCAAAAATTTTCAGCAATAATCGAAAATTGGAATACGACCACATAAACAGACGGGCATCCCTAGAGCCGCGCGTACAAAATTTCTGTTTCTGACGGAATGACTCAGCATACACATGATACAGGTCTGGCATCATATTTCTGAACTGTAGACCAGATGAGACCCTCGTCCCCCCCTTCGCTGTAGTTGCCAGATTTTATCTTTCACATAAACTCGAGGAACTAGAGTTTTAATGTGATAGATGAAATCTGGCAACTACACGAGGAAGGGGAGGAATGATTCATATCATAACCAGTCAGGCAGTCAGTAGCACTGCAGTTAAGGCATCAGTTTCTTGTTGTTTTGTTTCTTGTTATTACTAGTATTATGGATCATTGTGTGATGAGGAGGAGTTTAGCAGTGATCCTGCCGACCAGGACGTGGACTCAGTTGAAGTGACTGAGACTGTTGACAGCCAGTTCACTGAGACTGGGGCCAGTGGCAGTGAGTAATTTTTTGGTAATAAAATATTGATAATATTAACTTTTTTGTATCAATTATATTTTGTTTTACTTGTAATCGGCAATTTATTTTATTTAGTATTTGTTTATTTTATTTTTTTAAGTTGCGTGTTGTGGTTGCAACAAAACTTTTTGAATATGGTTAAGGCTTAAACTATTTCAGCATAGTTACGGCGATGCAAAAAAAGTTGCGTGCCTTTAGGGTAGCATATTGGTTCACACCTCAGGATGGGATGGAGAAAGAAACTCACATGTCACTGTATACATATTGTATTGGATGTACAATGCAGCTTGTTGCTGGGTAGGTAGCATGGTAATAAGCGTTGAGTAGAGAGAGCTGGGTGGTGAGGGTGCCCAGAGGAGGGACACGAGGCTTGAGGGACGCCAAGGTCGCTGGCGGAGCGGCAGCCACCAGGCTGGCGCGGAGGAGGAGGTGGTTTTGGGTGGCACTGTGTAGAAAGAGGTGGTAACAGCGTGTCAGGCCTTATATGGGATAGGTGTGGGTAGATAGTTGACCCCGCCTCCGTGGGGCGCGCTGGAGGCGTAGGCTGGGGAATTCGAGAAGGTTCGGTGCTTGTAGGGGAGGAATCCACTACATGCCCACCTTTGGTCATAAGTAGGCAGCTACCAAGCAGAGGTACTACCACCTGGGAAGATATTGGAAGCATAATGTGTTGTCTAATGGTAGACCCAGCTGTCATATGTGACCAAGTCCCAGGTTGATGATCTGCCTTTCTGCCTCATTTACACACAATTGTTGGGTCTCAATTATTTCTCTTGCAACACAACACAACACAACATACATACAGTATATTTCTCACAATTGATCTTTTTTTCATTTTGTATTTACTTATTATTATTATTATTATTTTATTTTGTATTTTGAATTAATTTGTATTAATGTTTATTATTGCTTTTATTGCTATTTTTATTATTATTATTTTTATTATTATTATTATAATGACAATATTTTTGCCCCCCGGGCCCTGATGTAGTCATTGACCTGTGCCCAGGTGGGCTAAACACTGTAAAAGAAAAAAAAGAAAAGACAAAAGGTAAATTATTTAATAAAGCATCAAGAGATATGAAGGCTGTTGTACATGTGGTAACATTGTCACTCAGTCAATATCTATCTTTTTTTAACTCTCTCACTAGTGTCTGTCTCTCTGTTGTTACCATACACAGTGACCTTTTAACCTGCCCCTCCCATAACAAATTCTTCAACTTGTTTAATAAGGAAAATTACCTTAAAAGTTCTAACTTAATATTTATTTACAAAAGTAACTAAAGCTGATGACGGAATTTTATACAAAATATATACAACAAAAGACATCAGAAAACTCAAGTAATAATAAATGAACATTAAATCCTAACCATCAGACTGTAATATATAATGACTAAATCATAAACATCACCATATAATAACTCTGGCAAATAAGAGTAAACTAACACTCAACACTTATGGTTTAGGAGACAGGAGACCAGATGTTGACCTCACAGCCTATACTCAGTAACTGACTCTGGAGCACACCAGTTGTTCCACCTCCCGACCAGGACCAATCACAGGGCTCCACATACTATGGTACTAAGACCGGCCTGTTATACCTCAGGCTAACTGATGACCAGAGCCATCTTGTGACCATAGTCTTCCCGACATAAACTGAGAAGTAGTTTATCATAACACTCTCTCTATCTATGTACCTACCTACCTAACTATTTATCAGGAGGAGCCCTCGGGGGGATAACAGCAGCGTACATGTCCCAGGGAAAGTTCAAGAGTGTTGCCTCGGTCATCCTGTACGACCTAACTTCCGCCCAGAAAGAACACCTCGCTAACTCTGTCAGGGTAAGTTTGACCTTTGACCTGTTTTACACCACTAATTTATCTTAATTTTCTTTACCTCACCAGCACAGTACAGTACAGTAACATGCAGTCCCACTTCTCAGGTACAAGACTGACTTAAATTTACTTTCATCTGTATAATAATATTTTCTGCTTGAGAGGAACAAACAATTCATCCAGTTCTTCAGTTTACTTGTATAGGAAATACTTTAAGTAATACAGTGAACCCTTGAAGACCCGGACTAAAAGGGGACCACCTGTCCGAAAAAGCCGATTGTCTGTCTCTTCTGGCAAATGTACTTAATGTATAGAAACGATAAATAATGATATAAAAAACTCTGAAATTACAGTACCATATTTTCCGGCACATGAGACACATCCCCCACTTTACCGGGGAGTATTTAAGAACAATCTTTTGTGTGTTTTCTTCCTGTAGCCATAATTTTCTTATTCTTATAATAATATACACAGTAGTAAACGACCAGGAAATGTGAGGAACAAAAAAAAATACTGAAATACAGTGATATCCCCGTTAGCCGGAACAATTGGTGCAGAGCATTTCCAGGAATGAGAGATTTCCGGCTAATGAGACGACTTTCAAAGCCGGAAAAAACTCCCCCATTCCTGGAATTTTCCGGATACCGGGAAAATTTTCTCGGAATTTTCCGGAAAATGCGCCCCTCAGAAAATCATCCCCAAAGCCGGAATTTTCTAGAAAATTATGGCTATGGGAACGATTTTCCGAGAAAATCTCAATTCCGGCCGTCGGAGAGTTCCGGGTTTGAGGGATTACGGCTAGAGGAGAAATTGCTACCAATAAATAAGTTACAACTAAATATACTGCACAGCGTTCCCAAACCAGTAAATAAAAGGCAAATGAAAGTTTAACACAGTCGCCATTTGCATACACTTCCTGCTTCACCATAGCAACAGAGACCAACTGGGATGCCAATTCCCTAGCAATGCTCCCCCCCCCCCACACCCTCCTTCCTCCTCCCCTCCCCCACTGAGCCAGCTAACTCGTGGACAAAGAAATGTATATTCCCTTTATGTGTTTGCCCTTAGAACAATTATTTCTTGTACTTTTTTAACAATATGTAAGTAGGATGATGTGTGCAGAGTAAAAATAGATAAAGTTATGTATATCTGCCCAAAAACACAAGTTGAAAAACAACCATAACACCTCACACCCTGGGCCAGTCGTCTGGTGGTTACCATGATGAGTTTAACCTGGCTACAATGCCATGATTAATCACTGTTAAGCATTATTATATCAGTAAACACCACACCCGCTGCCAGGTGGAGATACGTATGGGAGAAATACATATCTTGTAATGTGAACACAGTGACGGGCAGCGATAAACAAATTATATAAACCGCGCATCTACCCGTCCCCAGATTGTGTCCGCATCTCCCAAAATCTGGATATACCCGGTCCGAGTCTTTGAGGGATCACCGTGTACCCGATAGTTGCAATAATTGTTGTATAATGTTTTCCTGTTGCCGCGTTGGAAATATTTCCGGGTATTCAGATGAATTCTTATCTCTGAAAAACTTGCACATTTACGTAATTTTTTCGGGACGTCGCCGAATGTTTCTGTGTGTAAACTATGTGTCTGTTATGTTTTCATGGGTGGAATATGAGGAGAGGTCAGAGGGTACGAGCACCATTGCTAGGGATAAGCAGCTAGGCAGCGGTCCAGCAGGGTGTACACTGACTTGTATCATTATTGCTGCTTTTATGATTAAATTATTGTTATTTATATGCTTTTGTTATTTTTGTTTTTACTCTAGTAAGTAACAAAGAAAAACTACACCTCTGTCCATTGGTCAACTTTGGCCTAAACTAAACAGAGTTGAAGTAATGCAGGAGCTGTTATAGCTCTACTGTACCATTTATATCTTCCTATAGTATATTTGTATGCAGTAAAACCTTTATTTAATGGGCTATATGAGTGGAAGTTCTGTTATATAGAGGGTCTATTAGATGTGAAACCCCTCATATAACGGGTTATAGATGAGAGAAATCCGTTATAACGAGGTTCACCAGTAACAGTCATAATAGTATGTAGTGACTGTTCACGTCCGGTCTATAACTGTGTCCTGTTTGAGAATTACTGCCAGGCTAAATGTGGAAAATATGCCCTGATGAGACACCTTAATGCTACCTGGGGTTAGGTTAGGTTAGGATAGTATTAGGATGGTTAGGTTAGGTTAGGATAGTATTAGGATTGTTAGGTTAGGTTAGGCTAGTATTAGGGTGGTTAAGTTAGATTAGGTTAGTATTAGGCTAGTTCTGTTATTAGTTAAATTAAGATGTTTAGATCTTAAATGTTTATTGCCATGATAAATGAACAGAGATTGAGGATGACACTATAACACGTACACTATAACACGTACACTATAACACTATAACTCACTATGCACCTCTACTTACAGTGTATGTGGCATGGCAGTTAACTCTCCTTCTATAATCCAATACGATCTGACAATTTAAACTTTTATTCACATAAATATTTGACCCTAACTTGTTTTATATAACAATTTAGAACCTTCACCTCAAACAGCACTGACTTATCCTGAAGTAATAGATGGTTGTTGTGATACAGTTAATATATGTGTGGAGGAAATCATCGATAAAGTTACTTGGTGTGATGGCTAACACAATTAAGAATACCTATAACAGTTTTTAATACCATCAAGATATTATATGTTGGTTTAGGTTGAGATCCTTGATGTTGGAAGGTTATTTGTTGTAGTGTGTGGGTTATGAGTCATGTTGTAGTGTGTGGGTTATGAGTCGTGTTGTAGTGTGTGGGTTATGAGTCATGTTGTAGTGGTGAGTCATGTTGTAGTGTGTGGGTTGGTGATCATGCTGTAGTGTGTGTGGGTTATGAGTCGGTTGTAGTGTGTGGGTTATGAGTCATGTTGTAGTGTGTGGGTTATGAGTCATGTAGTAGTGTGTGGGTTATGAGTCATGTAGTGTGTGGGTTATGAGTCGTGTTGTAGTGTGTGGGTTATGAATCATGTTGTAGTGTGTGGGTTATGAGTCATGATGTAGTACACTGACCTCTCACTTAACATGGAGTTTGTTTCCCCATCAGATGCCGTATAGAGTGAACCCATTATATAACAAGGAGAGATACACCAGGTGGTCCCCCTCCCCTCACTTACCAAAGGCATCATACAGCTATAAAGTACAGTAGTTCACTAATACACATACATCTACCAAATGATGTTGTGGAGGTGCTGGTGTGTCCATTAAATCAGTTACCGAACAACAAAACAAAAGCTAACTAATAATAAATGGTATACAACTGCTGTAATTGACTACCTAACTCAGTAAAAGTATTAATAAAATACCCATTGGTGTCTAGAATCCAGATGAAAATATTCTGCTAAAGCCATTCAAAAAAACCTCGAATGAAAGTTCTGTTCTCCTCAGCAGTCCTCTTGATGGTGAGACGATAAAGCCATAATGTTGGGAAGATAAATATAAATATCTCCTTCTTTTTAATAATTTATATGCACATACAATCCTACACACAGAATGTGCAAAAATAAAGTATTATTATGAGGTAAAAAACTTAAAGAGAATAAACATTTCTTTGTGTGTTGACTCAACGGAGAAATCACTCCGGTAAGGGTGGTGGACTGGCCTCCCTCTAGTTGCTGAAAAATGTCTAACTTAATTTCCAGGATAAACTTGGTCCTGTACTTATTAACTGGAGTGTTCCTAGACAGAGGGACACTAGAGAATGTTTAGGTGGAGCCATAGTGGGAAAAGCAGGCAAAAAGTGAAGTTTTTAGTTGTGACTGACTGAGCAATAGATAAACTCTGGATCAACGTGTGACGTGGGGACGCTACCCATGAACTGTAATGGACTCGACCGTCAGCTGGTTTGGCTGGCCTGCTCAACGCATTTTCTAACTGACCGCCTTTGACCGAATTTTCCCCTGAGAACGAACCCATGTTAAGCAAAGGGGCAGTGTAATATCAATTGTAGTGTGTGGGTTATGAGAGCCTTGTTGTTGTAATGTTATTAGTTATGGTGTGTGGGTTGTGTGCTTCAGCAAGTCCCTTGTACTGTGTGTTGATTACAGGTGTTCCTGAGCAACATATCACTGAAGGGCGTGGCAGGTGGAGTCTCCAAGCTGCTCCTTAGTCCAGCAGCCAAGATGATCCTTATCCAGATGGTGATTCAGTTCCTCATTAATGCCCTGCCAATAATTTTCCGGTGGGGCAAAGAAAAAAGAATTAACGCCAAGGCCCCCAAGACTCCATCTAGGGTGTAACTGTGTGACCAACTGTGTCATCTAGGACAAGGGTCGGGGAACTTTTTTGGGTATTACCCAAAAAAAATTTTGAGTAAAATGAAATTACCCCCAGACTTCAAAGTACACTAGTACAGTAAACAAAAACAAGCCAATTTGCTCCTAAAATTGTTGGATATGGTATGGAAGTGTCTCTCATACCACATGCATTACCCCCACAATTTTTAGATCTACCCCATTTGGGGTAATTTACCCCTGTATCATCTAGGGTGTAACAGTGTGACCAACTGTATCATCTAGGGTGTAACAGAGTGTATCATCTAGGTCTAGGGTGTAGCAGTGTTATTGAGCAGAACATTTTTGGATGTAAATACTGTAGTAGTAACTACAGTTCAGTACAGTTCAGTACAGCACAGTACAGTACAGTACAGTTCAGTACAGTTCAGTACAGTACAGTACAGTTCAGTACAGTTCAGTACAGTTCAGTACAGCACAGTACAGTACAGTACAGTTCAGTACAGTTCAGTACAGTTCAGTACAGCACAGTACAGTACAGTACAGTTCAGTACAGTTCAGTACAGTTCAGTACAGTACAGTACAGTTCAGTACAGTTCAGTACAGTTCAGTACAGCACAGCACAGTACTGTTCAGTTCAGTACAGTACAGCACAATACAGTTCAGTACAGTACAGTTCAGTACAGTACAGTTCAGTACAGTACAGCACAATACAGTTCAGTACAGCACAGTACAGTTCACAGCACAGTACTCAAAGTACAGTACAGCACAGTACAGCACAGTACAGTACAGTACAGCACAGCACAGCACAGCACAGTACAGCACAGTACAGTCAGCACAGTTCAGTACAGTTCAGCAACAGTACAGTACAGTTCACAGCACAGTACAGCACAGCACAGTACTGTTCAGTTCAGTACAGCACAGCACAGTTCAGTACAGTACAGTTCACAGTACAGTACAGCACAGCATAGCAGTTCAGTACAGCACAGTACAGTCAGTAGTTCAGTACAGTACAGTACAGCACAGTACAGCACAGTACAGTACAGTTCAGTACAGTTCAGTACAGTACAGTACAGCACAGCACAGTACTGTTCAGTTCAGTACAGTACAGCACAATACAGTTCAGTACAGTACAGTTCAGTACAGTACAGTTCAGTACAGTACAGCACAGTACAGTTCAGTTCAGTACAGTACAGTTCAGTTCAGTACAGCACAGCACAGTACTGTTCAGTTCAGTACAGTACAGCACAATACAGTTCAGTACAGTACAGCACAATACAGTTCAGTACAGTTCAGTACAGTTCAGTACAGTACAGTACAGCACAGTACAGTTCAGTACAGTACAGTTTAGTACAGTTCAGTACAGTTCAGTACAGTATATAATGTAATGTTACTGTGTTATCAGATATGATGCTTGCAGTGGAAGAGTGACTTATTGACCAGTTATGGAAAAACAAGATGTTTGTATCAACATGTTGTTTGAAAATCTGTATAAAACTACTGTACATAAAGTTCCTGATGGCTGGCAGATACTGTACATCATTTTGGGCAGATAGAAATGTTTTGGATTATAGGATTCTTGCCCTTGTTTGTGATACAGTAAACTCTTGCCAATCGCGAGGGATAGGTTCCAAGAAATGGCACGAATTGGCAAAACCGGTAATACCCATTTATATAATACCTTAGTGCACTTATATACAGGTACTGTATATCTATAATGTACTGTGTAACAGAAACTTAAGTCACAATACTGTACAATACTTACATTTATATGTGGAAGTCTGGAGCTTGATGAAGTGGTGCACTGTACATAGGGAGACATCTGGTGACTGAAGCATAAGTGGATCATCACAATCACTGGTGGAAGAGGGTGAATCAGTGGTGGTTGGTGGAGAGGCGAGTGGTGGGGTGGTGCGTGACCGGGAGGTGGTGGGTGACTGGGAGGAGGAGGGTGGAGTGGCAGTGGTAGCAACTGGTTCTTCCTTTATAAACTTGGTGATTGGTAGTTGTTTCCTCTTGGCTTTGAGGTCTTTTAAACATTTCCGGATAGGGACACAATACCTGGTTGATTCCTGGCTACGTTCCAAGCCAGGCTTGATCATGTGGTCAGCCCTATTGCCACAGAAGATGAGCATCACTCTGTCCTTGTCTGCCTTGAACCCAGAGGCACGCCTCTCCTGCTTGTGTATGTAGGTTCTACCAGGCATTTTCTTCCAATATAAACCAGATTCATCAGCATTAAACTCTTGCTCTGGTCTGTAGCCTTTCTCATCTATTATGTTCTTCAGCTTGGTGGTAAATGCACCTGTGGCTGTGTGGTCAGCTGATGCAGCCTCTCCAGTCAGCTTCACATTATGGAGCGAGAATCTTTTCTTAATATTCTTGAACCAACCTTTACTGCCACTAAAAGTTGGTTCAGTCACTCCACTAGCCCCTTCACCACCTGTTGACTCATAAAAATGAGCATAAAGACTTTTAGCCTTTTTAGGAATAACATTACTGTCAATATGAACATTTTTGTGGTGCTGGTCCTCATCCAAATGTTCAGAGCTTTCTCAGTTATCACTATGTTCTTGTCACGAACAACCTGCGCCACTTTAACACTTGCAGGAGCACTCGCTTGAACAGAATCACGAATTGCTTGTTCATTCTTTCTTATGTACCGCACTGTGGATTCGTTCACACCAAACAACCGGCCAACCGCGGCAGCACTTATCCCCTCTTTTAACTTGTCTAATAATTTAATTTTCTTTGCCAGGGTCATCACTGACTTTTGCCTTTTATGTTTCAATCCACTAGCACTGGCACTAGGAAGTCTTTTAGGGGCCATTTTCACAAAGAAACACGAAAGTTTTGAGAGTATGACACGAGATGCTGGGTCACGGGTACTGGGTGAGGGCAAACAGAGCGAGATGAGACGCTGCGGGCGAGTGGGGTGACTCGTTGCACTGAGGGGGGAGGCTTGCATGAGAGCCACCCAAGCCGTCAGCTGCTTACCACAAATCGTCGAAATTGCGATCATAACCCCGCGAATGGGAAGGGTCTAATAATAATAATTAATGGTTTATTAAAAGAGCTTGGCAGCCAGAAGGCTGAAAATATACAGTTACATAATTGGGGAATGGGTTTCGAATTACAAATAATATACAAATAGTGTGGCATGATAGCTCCCACAGCCAGGGGAATACTGGCTTTTCAACCACACAGCATTGCCAAGGAGCAGCGAACGATGTTGTCAAGTCACACATGCTTATAATCAGCGGCCTGGGATGTGAGGATCTGCGCGGAAGTATACGGGAAACTTAAGTTGTTGTAGCATTCCCGTTAACAGTTGCCAAGGGAGTGATTATTCAGCACTATCTTTACGTACCTCCTGTGAGAGTGAAGGTGTGAGGGAAGACTGTGAGTGAGTGAGGGGTCAAGGAGGGAGGAGAAAGATAGGTTTGGCACTTGTACAATTCTTCTGGGCTTGTGAGTAAAGGCTGTGTATGGTCAGGACTGTTGTATGAGTCAGAGGTGTGGACACATTTAGCAGTCACCAGATAAAAGTTGGAGGTCTTGGAAATGTGGTGTTATGGGCCAATGTTAAAACTAATTTACACTGACAGGAAAATAAATGAAGAAGTGTTAAAATTAGTGAAAACTTCAAGAGAAATACTTAAAATTTAGAGACTAAGGAAAATAAGATACTTAGTCATATAATTAGGGATGAGGAGGATAATGACAAAAATAATAATGGGCAAAGTTGAGAGTAGGCGGTCCATGGGAAGACAGAGACCAGGATGGATGAATGAAGTTAAAAACTGGGGCCCCAGAGAGATACAAACCATAGAGCAGTGGTCTCCAACCTGTAGTTCCTTGGGGCCCACAGAATCATGTTATGGAGCCCATGAGGGTTTATTAGAAAACTGTGAATTATTTGGGATTCTTTGTAAGGGTGAAATTTATGAAAATATGTAATAATAACTTGATTCAACTTTATAGTTTAAGAGAAAGAGAGAGAGGGGAGGGGGGGGGTTACTGTGCTTTTGTCCCGAGTCTGTCGTGTGTATTTACCTCAGACCAGGCCCACAGAGAGAGAGAGCCAGCCTTCTCACTGGGGTAAACACACACTTCCTGTCCAAGAGTAAATGTAAAAAGTATGTAATTGATAACAGTTAGATGTGTAAAACTGTTAATAACTGTACAGTATATATGAGACCTTTTTCTTGAATGTAGATCCAAAGTTTAGACGCCCTCCAATATATTTACAATGATAAATGTGGCCCAGAGTCTACAACAGGTTGGGAACCACTGCCTTAGAGGATTGGTAAAAGCAGCCTGAGAACATTTCAAGTGTAGGACTGTGGTCACCAACCCTGTACTCTGATCGATTGATTATATTCACATTTTCATAAATATTTATTGAAGGTTGTGAGGTGACTCCCTAATATGTACTCAACTATACAACTAGGGAAGCCCTGTTTTGTGATGGTTCAAATATTGATAATTTGTACTTAAAGTCAGATTAATTTAGGACCTAATGCAAGTTACACCAAAAATTTATTCATATTTATGACAAAAACAGCACACACACAAAATAGAATTACTGTACCTGTAATTTTATAAATAAATATTAAATATTATAAAAATATAAAACATTTAATTTAAAAAAAAAAAAAATCCACAAATTATACTGAGCACGAGAGTTTGGATTATCATCCATTATTTATAAGGATTTTTCCTTTGACTGTGAACTCTTCTTCTCCATCAACTTCAGTATATTTTACAAAGTTGAGTGCAGTCTCCAGCGAATGTGTCTGAGCCTCATCATTACTATGTATTGACAAGTATTTTCAATGTACTTTTCATACATATAAGAGCTCCAGAAACATGTAAATCCTCAGTTTGCAACACATCTACCATGTGCTTAGTTTTGTATATAATATTTTTCATGAACATCAAAGCAACAATAAAATCAGATGTCTTAATTTTGTAGAGGAGACCATTACCTTTGTCTTTGCTTCTTCACATATCTCTTCATAAGATTTCCAGAAGACATCCACTGACTCTGGGCTGGGACTCCATCTTGTCTTTGCAAGATTTTTAATGGCATTGTTCCTTCAATTTGTGCAAACTGTTCCTTAAGAGCTGCATGACAGCTGGTGCTACTGCTAAAATGTACATGGCAAGATCCCAGTACATCATACATATGTATAATTAATTCACTTGAATTGCAGCCAAGCTCAGTCACTAAATTAGAGCCATGAGGGAGACAGGGAATGTAAGTGATTGGTCTCTCAAGTGTGTCAGATAATTTCTTTTGAGCACCATTGTACTTTACAGACATTGTCGCTGCACTATCATAAGTTTGACACCTAATGGTGTATGTGTCAATTTTACTTTCTGAAAGGGATATGAGTCGTGCTTTTGCCAAACCTTCTTTGGTTTTGCCTTGTATTCTGCAGTTTTTATAAGCCATTCCTTAAGTTTGTCACTTGCATCAACAAGTATAACTCCTACAGTTAGTTGATCCACATAAGTAATGCCTGGGGTTGTATCTGCTCTGACTCCAATCATCCCAGCACCATTTACCTCTTCAGTAATTTTGTCCTAAACACTTTCACCGAATAATGATACTTGTTCTTTTTGACAATTCTTGCTCATATAAGTAGTGTGATAAGCTCTGGCATCTCTCTCAGTAAGCCAAGCTTTCATTGTAGTATTATGCCTACCAAAAATTTGAACAATCTGTTCAAAATTTAGAATCAATTTCATTTTCATTCCAAAATGCTAAACCTTGTCTAGCACGTGTGTGGGCTATGTCTAACATCATCAAAATTACTTCACGCTGCTGCTGAAGGATTTTATCTTCTTCCATTAACCTATTTCTTATATTCTTATCAAGCGATCTTACGTCTGGCGTCATCATAACCGTTCAAAACACAATCCACTATGTTACCTCTTGCTACCAGTGTAATAATAATCGGTTTATGAATAGAGTTGCAGCCGGTGGCTGAAAATATACAGACTTACATTTGATTTTGACATAATGATATAATATGCATTGAATACATTTACAGGGCTGCACAGTACATAAATCAGGAGTTGTTTATTATTTTAACAATAGATAGGATGGTGCTGTTCTTATATCTATCGGTGTGTGTGTGTGTGTGTGTGTGTGTGTGTGTGTGTGTGTGTGTGTGTTGATCATCTCCCTGAATTTTTAAGATCATTGTGACCAATTTCTGGCAACTTGACCAACTCAAGACCAATCATTGGGGTGGGGTTCATCCCTGACTGTCAGTTGTTTTGTTTATGTAAAAGTATTTATGCCATGATTTATGTCAAACCATCTTGTAGAATTCCTTGACAGAAGTAAATTGCATCTTTTAATGTTCTTGATATGACAATACAGTACTATACAATAAAGGATTCCTGAAATGTTTTGTTTGGACAAAATTCTTGTTAATTAATTATTGTGTAGTGTAAAATGTAATCTTTTAACTGATGATATAGATGTATTGTACAGTTAAAAGACAAAGCATCATATTTGTCTTAAGTATAAGCATTAACTTATTAATCTGATAATGTAATTATACTTTATCTTCAGAAAATACTCAGCGGCATCACTCCAACAGACATGATAGCTATAACAACACTTGTCCTGGCGCCCGACATCAAGATGCGTCTTGTTCAAGAGGTGACCAACTTCCTTCAGTCTCAACTACAAATGCAAATTATAGATTGAGTATTGTAATGCATTGTGTAAGAGCTACTGTGGGGGAGTCAGGGTATTGTTGAGGTCTTATTTTAATACTTACCAATGTTAATGGTGCTTGTATACTATTTGGTACTGTATGGTACTATGTGGTACTGTGCAGTACTGTGTGGTACTGTGCAGTACTGTGTGCTCCTGCACAACACGTAGTTACTACTGTGGAAGGACTGTCGCTCTCCTAAACAACATTGCCAGTTTTGACACCTATGAAATGATTGCCCTTGTCCCCCACCCTACTACACTTGTGACTTCAGGTTTTGTCCTCTCTCTCTCTCTCTCTCTCTCTCTCTCTCTCTCTCTCTCTCTCTCTCCTTTCAGTTTGTAATGAAATATGAACTTTGTTTTGGTTTAAAGTAAAGTTAAGTTGTTCTTTCGTTCATTATAAGAAAAATCATTTAACAGGCGGGTTTTCAGGAACTTAACCCATTTGTATAGCGAGGGATATTTGTATAGCTATTATACAACCAAAAAGCATATACAGTACAGTATTATACAGTACAGGTTGTACCTCTCTAGTCCGGCAACCTCAGGACCTGACCGGTGCCGGACCATGGAAATTCACCCTTTTCCTGGACAGATAGTGACTTGCACTTAAGTTAGCACCACTTTCACTGCTTCGTGGTCTCTTTGAAGACATATTGAAGGGTTAAATGTCGTACAGTAGCTTCTCAAATTTCACGAGTTTTTAATTCACCGTTTTTTATTTGGACAGACAAAAAAAACACTACATAATTTAAAATTTTGACGGCGGAAACTCGAATTTCGACGGGTTTGAACGGCTCGCCAACGTTCAGACGACGTGCACAATCGTGTAAGCAGCGTCATTTCTCTTATGTACAAAAGATTCATTATTGTTTATTACTGAATGTCTTTTTTATTGAATTAATGTTTGTGTGCAAAATGAGCAATACAATTCATTAATAATACGTAGAATATTAAAACACACGAGGAAATAACACAGCATTGTTTTTGTTAATAACAAAACCAGTGACTGATTGGTTCTACATATAAAACAAGAAAATAAGACCCTGGTTGTAGCTGTAGTAAAATTAATGTAAAAATTAATATGGTTGTTTGATGTAATATTATTTAATGTTAATAAATGGAACATTATAAGTAGTTAACCATTAATGTTAAAGAAAAAAGTGAGATTGCGCGTATGTAAGTGCGCACATGTAAAAACATATCGTCATTACTCTACATAAGAATATGAAAGCAACACTTATTTACTGTTCATATATATTGAAGGGTTAAATGTTGTACTCTGTACTGTATAGACAAACAGAGAGAGAGAGCCAAACTGCTGGATGTAAACAAACCTTAATTTCTCGCGGCTTTGTTGTTGTTGTTGTTTTTTACGGGGATTAGCCCATCCGGGCACAGGTCACTGACCCACATTGGAGCCTGAGGGGCAAAAATGCAATACTCCAGTAATAATAATAGAAATTCAGATCAGTAAAAAAAAAATAAAAAAAAAAGCTGCTTGTCTACCTATTGGACAAACTAAAATCGTTCTGGACCACGGGAGTTTCCGGACCACAGAATGCCGGACTAGAGAGGTACAACCTGTACAACCAAAAAATGTATGCAGTAATATACTGTACAACCAAAAACTGTATGCAGTAATCTACTGTACAACCAAAAGCTGTATGCAGTATTCCCTTAAAGCTCACGGTGTTTAAAGTTTGCATCCCTCGGAAGCTCACGGATTGACATGGAAAATATAAATCAAATAAATGTGAGGCTGTGTGCCGGGGATCACTACAGGACAGTACACAGCACCATATTTCCCAGGTCATAAGATGCACCCTATAATTAACAAGGTATATTTTGGAGAAAAGAATTAGTACATCTTTAATAGTGTACTGTACTGGTAAAGCCAAATCACTGGTTATATGCTATCATGTTTCTCATTACCACAGCTCACTGTCAGTTTATGGACCTATTATCAAACATTTGTTGGTATTATTAATGTACCTTATTTAATACAAAAGGATATAATTATACGTACAGGTACCTACTGTATACACCTTACAAATGCTCATTAGTACCGGGCATGTTCACTGACCAGTACAGGGATTGTTTACATCCTGTGCACCAGATCACCTCACATGTCAGGTATTATATTGTTACAAGTATCACTGTGTGGACCTAATGTGTTATATCTTGTTTGTTTATTTATTTATGTTATTTTATATTTATTATATTGTTTTTTGTATACATAATGTTGTTATACATGTGCATTTAGTTATTTAAATATGTATTTTACACACTCCTGGGACTGGCATGAAAAAATCAACGAATTCTGCTTTCTCACAGAGTCCATTTACCTAACCCCAGCGAGCTTTAAGGGAATAGTACTGTACAGTACAACAGTATACAACCAAAAAAGTGTATACAGCATTGTACAACCAAAAAGGGCTATATGATGCTATAATATAATCCGATGGTTTTTAAAAATAAAATTCTTTCTTAATCTTTACCTGGTGGCAATATTTTTCTTGAAATATATACAGTGATATCCCCGTTAGCCGGAACAATTGGTGCAGAGCACTTCCGGGAATGAGAGATTTCCGGTTAACGAGACGACTCAGAGCTGGAATAAAATCCCTCAGCCCCGGAATTTTCTGAGTACAGGTAACTGAAAATTTATCTTGGAATTTCCAGAAAATACGTCCGAGTTTCATCTCTCAAACACTGAAAAAAATCCCCCATCCCCAGAATTTGCCGGGTATTGGGAAAATTTTCTCGTAATTTTCCAAAGATGTGCTCCATTGGAAAATCGTTCCCAAAGCCGGAATTTTCCGGAAAATTCCGGCTTTGGGAATGATTTTCCGAGAAAATTTCAATTTCGCCCGTCGAAGAGTTCCGGGTCTGAGGATTCTGGCTAATGGAGACATTACCGTACACCAAGATTCTCCTCACTGACTCACTCACTGGCATTAGTCTCTTAACTTGATCACTGTGAAGGCCAGTCTGTCTCTTGCCAGATACTTTATACTTACTTAATTGTGATAAAAATTTGTATACTGTACAGTAGTAATATTTCTATTTTTAAATTTCTGTTGTTATATCAAGACTTGTAATACACTATTGGGGAGACAATTTGTTTGGGAAATGTGGCTTCGTATGTCTTGCTGATGAAATTTACAGAACGTCTCTTACAGTCCTCGTGTCAACATTCTCACATCTTCATAATTTTACGGCCATTTTCCACACCGGTGAATGCCTGATGGTGTGATGCCCTGGTTGTCATGAGGCCAATATTATGATTGGATGCCCCTCCTATCATTAACTCATTATTACAGAGTGGGAACTGTGCTGACCCTCACGAGTACGGGAAATGTCCGTAAAATATTGATGATTAAGGTGATGATGAGCTGGGCATTATGTGTGTAACTTTTCTGTGCCCTTGTAGCTGTTAACACTGTCAGGGTCATTACTCTCTGAGGTAGTTAAAGATTATTTATTTCATACAGTATTATCACACACACACACACACCCATAATAACTATGTACAGTACAGTAATCAAGACTTAGCTGGGGTCCCGATGAATTCCTCATGGCTCGAGCTTCATTATATTTCACCAAATTTAAATTACTGTACCTCCTGCAGAGAGTTACTGCACTGTACATGTAGTTTAGGATTTACTGTATTAAAAACAATGAGAAATAGAAAAAATACCTAAGTGCAAACCATGACATAGGATATAAACCATATACTATACTTATAAACCATTGTACAGTATCTGAACCTGGTAATTATTGGGAGATACTCGATGCTTGTTCAGACACTCTTGTAACGTGGGTTTATATCTCATAGGTCAGCAGAATTATTAAGTTGTATTAGTAAGCAACATCTTCCATGCATTCAATAATAGTTTGTGGCACGTGCCTCACCCAGGACCCTGTGTTTGTGTGCCCACGATGGTATAAACTTTGGTACAACTTATCAGTGCTACCTTATTTTCACCATTTTCTTCTTGACAAACAGCAGTCAAGGGACCAAATCAGCTGTTGCTACTTAACCATCATTAATGTATTCCTGTTAGGTGAATGTAAGTCTGTCCACAAACATTACATAGTGATAAACTACTCTGTTATCTGTTATACCATCACATACTATAGGTCAAGTTTTTATTATTATTATGTACATGGTGGATTGACAGGGGGTGACTCAGAGGTTCACACATAGAGGCGTTCCGAATCATATCCTACCGACCGGTGGTGGACGACAGGTTATCTTTCCGATCGCCTCATTATGGTATATCGTCTTTTTTCACTGTAGCTTTGATAATTTTGTCATACGTAAAGATTGAAGTTGGGAAGATTATTTGCAGTGTCCCAATGGTTCATGTTGGATAATAATTTTTGGTTTTATTAGCATCATAGACCTTAGTTGATGCTATCTTTTATTGTTTGGTTACAGTTAATATAATGTTGTATTAGTTATAAGTAGTGTGTTGTGTGTGGGTGTCATGATGTTCTTTACGTTGATTTGTTTAGGTTTTTGTTTCTTTAATGATGATTTACTCGATAGAAGTTTGTTGATATGATAAAGTTAAGGACTATCTCAAGGTTAACTCCCCCAAGTTTAATTTCACTTTATGATTAACCACCCTAACCTAAACTACCCTAACCTAACCAAAACAGGTAATATAAAGCGTGTTTGATCATCAGGTGAATTGAAGTGAGTGTCGTGTTCATAATGATTTTTATGTCTGTATGCGTCTTGCACCATACTGCCTTGACCCTTGACCTGACCTACCTTATAGTGCAGTACAGGCGTTCCTCTATTTACGAAGTTTCAGAGATACGAACATCATCGTTGAGGGGGTTAGTTGCCTGTCAGAGTTGGTGTTTACTGTGGATGAGATTTGATTATATTGGATGAAGATGCCAACCAGAATGTACAATACCAAAGAGGAGAAGAGTATGCCAGGTTTTAAGACTGTACTGTAGAGTGTAGTAGAATAGTTGTATTTTACAGTTCCCCCAGAAAGTATCGTTAGATTTACCGTCATTACAATTTGAAACGCTGGACGAGATGCTTTGGTACAATCACCATCATCATAAGTTGGTACACTTGCTCACCACATGACTATAGAGGGGTAGGGAGTCGTCCTTGTATGGCATACAGTATTAGATACTTCAATGTAACAAAATATCCATTAAGCTATATTATTGTATATATTGTTCAAAAACGTATACACTCATTGGTGTTCAAAGGCCGCGGTGTAGAACTACCAACTGTTCAGAAACAGGTCGAATAACACCGTTCGGAAGCCCCAAATCACATCGACCCCGTGGCCCTACGATACATTTTTGGGGGTTGTACATGCTTTATTTTTTTACAATATGTTGGGCATCTACAAGAGTAAAGTTGGACTTAGGAACAATCCTCAGGAACGTAACTTGTTGGTAGTTAGAGGAACACCTGTACTGTACTGTACATAGAGTTTATGACAAGTGGAGATAATAGGCTGGTTGATAGATGAACTAAACACTATATTTCTGTATATTTGTTAAAGGTTTTTAACCAAACTATGCTAATATGGTGTAGCCCAGGCATGGGCAACCCACAGCCAGAACCATGTCTTTGTGCGGCCCGCGTTGTGTTTGAGAAATTCTATTTGATGTGGCCTGCAGTTCAGGAAGATGCAGCCAGCTTATGGTGAGTGAATAAATATAGAATAATCTTCACACACAAATTATTACTGTTTCATCACCTAAGAGTAAGTGACTACGAAAATGTAACAGTGAAATAAGTATAAATAGTTAACAATATAAACATTTTAACTTGTGTGAGTTTACGGGTCAAGTTCGGCTCGGTCTGTTTGATGGATCAGCTGCTATGTGGCAGTGTGTCACTTGGGAATTAACTAAGGTTGGGTAAGTCCAAGTGGGGATATGGGCGGTGGTCACACAGGTCAAAGTAATTTTTTTTCCTTGTTGACAGACTGTCTCTTTCCATAGTACAGTATCTCATGCCTGGCTGTCCAGGGGTTCCAGACCCCCCATTTTCATCAGAAAACTCCAATACTTTTCTTTAATGCAGTATTGTACTCAGGTGTTTTTGTATTGTAAAAAGTAATTACTATTGACCTCAGAATATCACCAAATATCAAGAGCACATGGCTTAAAAATACCTGTGATATTGGTCAGATTAAAAAAAATATATATATACTGTACATATATGGGGCGGTAGTTTACAGCACCCCCCTAAACCCCCCTGGGCTCAGTTTGGTCGCCATGTTCCCCCATCCATAACTTTAGATTTTCCTGACTCCGCCCCGGCTGTCTGGTCTATCTATTTATTCTTGTCCAATAGGTCTGGTGGGTGTCTCATAAATAAGAAAATGCTGTAACTGTAAGAAAAATAAACTTATTCACAGACTGCTTCAGTAATCTTCTGTTAATTGTCAAGAAACATTAACATTTTACTTATTTTACTTAAAAAATATTATGATGAATTTGTCTCTTAAATGGGAAAAGACTGTGATTGTAAACTAATAATCGTAAGGTGGACGTGACGATAAACTGCTTCACTGTCCGTGCTAATACAATATTAACATTAGTTTTGGCTGAGATACTGTATATAAAGTTTGGTGGGTTGGCTCGAAGAAAGATACCTAAATCATAATGCGGCCCATGACTGAGGAGAGGTTGCCTGTAGCCTAATACAAGTGATGTAGAGAGGCTGTGATTATTAAACACTAGAAAGATATTTAAAGTATATTTCTTACTAACGACTGTACTGTCTGTAAACTGTTAACATATAATAAATACTCAGACATCCCTGAAGGAATCTATGAGGAACAGGGCTGGATTCAGGAGTGGGCAAAGTGGGCAGCTGCCCAGGGGCCTCCACATGTGCGGTAGTAGCTATATCAGGGCTGGTCGACTTGAAACCACATGAATGACTCCAGTCAGGTCTTACTTTTGTGTGTGTGTGTTGGGAATTTGTACACTATCAATAAATATACAGTAAATTAAAAATTTCTCAATGTTCCTCGATGTAACTGCATATGGCTTCAAAATTCTCTAAAGAAGTGTTCAAATTTCAAAATTTTCCCGGGGGGGCTTACAGCGCCCAGATGTTTAGGCTCGCTTCGCTCGCCACCCCACCCTCTTGGGGAGTTATAATGAAGGGGGCCTCCACAAAGAGGCTGCCCATGGGCCTCCACAGGTCTAAATCCGGCACTGACTGGGGGTTGAAGTACTGCATAATTACTGTATTGTTGTACTTGAAAATGTCCCATAGTAATCATACTGATTGTTTGCGACCGCTATTTCAAAATATAATAAGTAGAGGGGAAAAAAAGTGCAAGTTGGTAAATTAAAGTTGCTTTTGTGAGTCCTATGTTCAAAAAGGGCGATCGTCACTCCACGAACAACTATAGACCGGTGAGCCTGACCAGCATAATATGTAAAGTACTTGAGAATATTATCAGAGATGCCGCAATGGAACATCTGATATGAAACAACCTTGTAAAAGATTGCCAACATGCTTTTATGCCGGGGCGCTCCTGCTTAACACAATTGCTCAAGGTATTGGATATTTGGACCCATATTCTGGAACGGGCTGGTAATATTGACAATATTTACCTAGATTTTGCCAAGGCTTTCGACAGTGTACCCCACGAAAGACTGAAAATCAAACTGGAAGGGTACAGAATTCGGGGAAATGTCCTAGTGTGGATAGAAGACTTTCTACATGACCGCAAGCAGTGTGTGGTGATTAATGGCACGAAATCATCATCCGTACCTGTCACAAGTGGGGTACCACAGGGCAGTGTATCGGGCCCGCTGTTGTTTGTTTATTTCATAAATGACATGCCTGACGTTATACACTCCTCCATGCAAATGTTTGCCGATGACGCCAAGTTATTTCTGGAAATCAAGAACCAAGCGGCCTGTGAAGAGCTGCAGAAGGACCTCTGTGGGCTCCAGGAATGGTCGAAGAAATGGCTGCTGAGATTCAATGCCACGAAGTGTAAGAGGATGCACCTGGGTGCGTACCAACGGTAAGGAGGCGTATTATATGTCCCAACGGGATGAAGAAAATGCACTATTTGAGACTGAATGTGAGGAGGACCTAGATGTGTATGTTGACAATGAGCTGAAGTTCTCGGGCCATTGCGAGAAGAAGGTAAATTAGGCAAATAAATTATTGGGTCTTATAAGGAGGTCGTTCAGATAACTAGACGGTCCGTCCCTCGTAACGATCTTCAAGAGTGAAGCGCTTCCCCATCTGGAGTACTGTCACCCCGTCTGGTCCCCGAGATATGCTAGGGACTGTCAGTTGGTTGAAAATGTTCAAAGGAGGGCCACCAGACTGGTGCCTGCACTTCGGCACCTCAGCTACCCTGAGAGATTGGAGCGCCTGAACTTGCCTAGCTTATACTACAGACGGGCAAGGAGTGACCTAATAGAGGTGTATAAGAATCTCAGGGGGCACTACTCAGTCGAGTGTCCTTACTTGGAGCTGGCGGACGCTCGCCCCACAAGGGGTCACAGCTCAAGATTGAAGAAGCCGCAAGTCCAGAAAACTGTGAGGGCAAACTTTTTCGAAGTGAGAGTTGTGAACTCTTGGAACAATCTACCAGAAAGTGTTGTGACGGCACCGAGTGTGAGCTCTTTCAAGACAAGACTTGACCAACACTGGAGCGGGTTCAGGTACATTAAGGGGCCAGTGCATGCCCAGTACTTGCCAACAGTGCGTAACAGAGACGTGACCGATCGCCCAAGCGGCTAACGAGCCGATCAGTGGCGAAGAGGATAAAAAGTGAAAAAAAAGTATCAGTTCAAATTACCATCCTTCAAATATCTTCAGACTTCTTTACCGGTAAAACCAAATATGAGAAAGTTGCCTCAGCTTAATATATCTGTCCCACAAAGAAATGTGTAACGTGATAACAAATTATTAAAACAAAGCTGCAGGAATATGTGGAATTCCATATGAATAACATCAAAATGTCCAAGAAAAATTATTAAAAACAGAAATTCTAGATATAACACATAATGTGCTTATATGGCGAACTATTTGGATTTCAGTGTTATGATAAATGTAGTATAAAATAATTTATTCAGATACTTATTAAATTATATTATAAAATGCATATATCCGCTGAATTATAAGTAGTGTATATTAAAAAAAATGTAATACAACAACTCATCTAGTTGGAAAGAATCACAATATTGCGAAAATAAATTTTTGGAAATCAAATCCACATTAATTAAGAAAAACTTATATTAATATAGATCAGAACGGATACTGAGCCAACACACTTGGTGCCCGAATTGAAGTTATGAACAGTGTTGCCAGATCACACTTGAACATCTGTCTCAACTGTTTCCCGATATTATTATTTATTTATTGTGTATTAAGTGCACTCATAAGTCCAGTAAAGCTCGACTTAATATTAGAGTATCTAAGACCTGCAAACATTTTGTAGAGATTAGATACAGATTCGAGTGTGTGTGTGTGTGTGGCATCTTACTTGGCACTGTGTCGAGTTTCAATGGCCCCTTTTTTTGGTTTACGGGCCCGACACTGTGCATCTCTCCTCTCTCTCTTGGTTGTGTAATTTACAGCTTTATTTGGGTGTGTTTCTCAGAGTACAGCTACTGATAGAGGTTAGACTATTAGAAAAATGAAATCTCTCGCAGGCAGGACCGGACCTCACACAGTACCATACTCTTCAGCATGCCCACCGCCTACATGCCCACCCCCCTCCCACACACACTACATGCCCCCACCCCCCTCCCACACACACACTACATGCCCCACCCTCCCACACACACACACACTACCCCCACCCCCTCCCACACACACTACCCCACCCCTCCCACACACACACTACATACCCACCCCCTCCCCACACACCATGCCCACCACATCCTCCCACACACACACTGCCCCACCCCCCCCCACACACCCCCACCCCTCCCACACACACACCCCTTCCACACTACATACCCCCCTCCCACACACCTCTTGAGCTAATATTACTTACATTGCTTACTTATCCTCTTGTCAACTCACTGGCTGGTCGGGCGATCGGTCTGTTCTCTGTTACGTACTGTTGGTCAATACTGGGCATGTACGGGCACTTGAATAGTTACCTGAACATGTGCCAGTGTTGGTTAGGACTAGACTTCTCCTTGGTTGAATCGATTGACTGTATTATTATTGTTTAAGCTAGAGGGGATAAAAACTTTACTGTTGGGAAGGTGAAAGCAGTCGAGGGCAGTGCCGGCTACAGTGCCACTTGTTAATCGAAAAATACCTTCTCCTGTGTATTGTATCCACTTATCAGCCTGTGGAGCCGCTTTTCACAGGTAGATGTACTGTGTGGATAAACTTTTGTGGAAGAAGTAAAATATAATTGTTGTATCCAGATAAGAAATAAGTTTTAGGCTAAACATTAAGGTAAGCAACAGGGGAATTAAACAAAGACAATTTTGGTTATCTGTGACGTAACAGGTGATGGCAGATGTAAAATAAATTAAAACGAACACTCGAAGAAAACAGATTTTATTCGTCTTAGGGTTCGGCTCAAAGTGGACATTATTTATAAATTGAGAAAAACAGTTAAAGTGCTACATCTGGCCAACACTTGAGTGCAGGTAGCAGCGTGGCCAGAGTACACTTATACTTACTTTTATCCTCTTCACCACTGACCGGCTCGTCAGCCGCTTGGGCGATCGGTCACGTCTCTGTCACGCACTGTTGGCAAGTACTGGGCATGCACCGGCTCCTGAATGTACCTAAACCTGCTCCAGTGTTGGTCAAGTCTTGTCTTGAAAGAGCTCACACTCGGTGCCGTCACAACACTCTCTGGCAGATTGTTCCAAGAGTTCACAACCCTCACTCCGAAAAAGTTACCCCTCACAGTTTTCTGGACTTGCGGCTTCTTCAACCTTGAGCTGTGACCCCTTGTGGGGCGAGCGTCCGCCAGCTCCAGGTAAGGATATTCGACTGAGTAGTGCCCCTATATACTTCAATTAGGTCGCCCCTTGCCCGTCTGTAGTATAAGTTAGGCAAGTTCAGGCGCTCCATTCTCTCAGGGCAGTTGAGGTGCCGAAGTGCTGGCACCAGTCTGGTGGCCCCCCTTTGAACATTTTCATTCAACTGATCGTCCCTAGCATACCTCGGGGACCAGACGGGATGACAATACTCCAGATGGGGAAGCATTTCACCCTTGAAGATCATTACGTCTAGATATCTGAACGATTTTCTTATAAGACCTAATAATTTACTGCCTGATTTACCTTCTTCTCGCAATGGCCCGAGAACTTCAGCTCATTGTCAACATACACACCTAGGTCCTTCTCACATTCAGTCTCAACTAGTGCAGTTTGTTCATCCCGTTGGGACATATGATACGCCTCCTTACCGTTGGTACGCCCCAGGTGCATCCTCTTACACTTCGTGACATTGAATCTCAGCAGCCATTTCTTCGACCATTCTTGGAGCCCACAGAGGTCCTTCTGCAGCTCTTCACAGTCCGCTTGGTTCTTGATTTCCAGAAATAACTTGGCGTCATCGGCAAACATTTGTATGGGGTAGTGTACAACGTCAGGCATGTCATTTATGAAATAAACAAACAACAGCGGGCCCAATACACTGCCCTGTGGTACCCCACTTGTGACAGGTACGGATGACGATTTCGTGCCATTAATCACCACACACTGCTTGCGGTCATGTAAAAAGTCTTCTATCCATTCTAGGACATTTCCCCGAATTCTGTACCCTTCCAGTTTGATTTTCAGCCTTTCGTGGGGTACACTCAGAGGTATTTTTATTTTTTATTTTTAGAATTACAGTTGTGAACTCTTGAAGTAACCTGCCAGAGAATATTGTGATGGTACCGAGTGTGAGTTCATTTAAAGGTCCCAACTTGGACACCATAACCTCCTGGTTTATGATGTGTTTCAATAGTGAGTCGGATCATTAACTAATTGGAATAGGAAATTGTCCCAGTTTCTAAAAAAAAAGTTACAGGATTATTAAGATTATTTGGTGTTAATTAATTACTCTAGTAGATGTCACCATATACTTCCCATTGTATACTTCCACTATCTGTGTACCATATACCTGCATACATATTCAATCAACATCAACTTGAATGATGATTTTATTTAATATTTATCTATCTATATAATACAGGTGGACTTTGATGTCATATCCGTATTCAAATGGTACTGTCTCCTATTGACTACACACACAAACGTACATATACAGTACTTTTAATCAATGAGAATTACTAAAAGGAAAAAATATAGGAATAAAACTATACTAACACATAAAATAAAGTTTATTTTATATATAATTAATCAAATATATTATTAATTTTTTATATATAATGTTTAAGTGAAGATATTGTTGGTTTATAGAGGAATAATATAAGTATTTGCTCCGTTTATAGTGAGTGATGAGTGCGTGTGTGCGCAGTGCGGGTCGCGTGCACCATCAGCTGATACTCCTCCTAGGGACCACACAAGCCTATGAGAGCTACCGAGGTAAATATACTATAAATACCTACTATATTCATTGATATATCTTCATTTACATTTATTTCTCCTATTTATAATGATTATGTGGGATATGGTGTTTTAGTTAGTACCAGGTGGAGAGAAATGGATTCCGGTATATGTGTTTTAAACTGGTTAAAATATTTCATTAAAAAAGTTAAATATTATGTCGATATTTAGTGTTAATGATTTATGGGTGATGTATTGTGTGTTGGTGTAGTTAGGGAGGTGTGGTGAGGTGGTTAGGAGAGTGATTAAGGTTGTTGGAGTCATTAAAGGTTGTTGGAGTTATTAAAGGTTGTTGGAGTTATTAAAGGTTGCTGGAGTCATTAATGGTCTACACTTGTTATTACTCTTATGATGATAGTTTGGTCCAGTGTTCTTATAAGGTTGTGGTCTAGTTAGTAACTTATGAGTAACTACCATATATTACCTGGCCTGGGGGTCGTTAAGCCATAGGGGGTAATGATAGGTTGTATATTATTATTATTAAGTAATTGATATTATTGGTATTATTATTATTTCAGTTATGCAGCAAATTTAGGTTTAGGTTCGGTTAAAATTGTTTTTCTGATGGTTTAATGTTTTATGAATGATTCTAACCTCTGACAGGTGCATGACTGAAACGATAATTTTACCTTATGATTCACAAGTTCGTGTGAATAAGACTCGGATAAAAATTATATGGAAAGATTTGTTTAAATGTGGTAATAAGAATGTTGTCTCGCGCCACAGTTACAAGCTGGCCGTTACCTGTGTTGCCGTTGGTGTCTTGGTCGTCTCGGAAAGTCCATGGGGGATGAATCACCGAGTGAGCCTATATTGTGTTGTGGTGTTAAGAAACTACTGTATTCTCTCGTACATTTGGGACAATCAGTTGTCTTTAAGAACAGTTTGTGGGTGATAGCTTAGTCTATTTGTTTGTGTCATCAGTAATGGACTAGTTGACGGTCGGAATTTTTTGGTAAGATGGCAGGTCAGTGGGTAAAAAAAATGCTTAAATTCACTATGGTGATGATATTTTTAAATAAATTGGGCCAAAAAGTGTCAAAAATAAGGGTTAAAGTTGCTAAAAAGTAACCTGACTGTCAAAAGCTCTGTGATTGGAGGGGCTAAGACCAGGGTAATGGAGCACCAGAGCCTGTAGCATGTTAGGAGGCTGTGGTGTAGGGCACGTCTAGTGGCAGTGGGCGAGAACGACTAAAGTGGACTTCTGTCGTTGCTGTCCATTCTGGCTACCAAGTGGAAACTCTGGCAGGAATAAGAAAAAAATTGTTTTGTCGAGGGTAATTTATTGATGCTTTAAATTAACTTTGGGTTTAGGGGTCTTGTGATTAATATTGTGTGAGCTGAAGTATATACAGTTTTCCTTTAAAAGAAATTTGAACTCAGTAGGAGGAAAAGTGTGGAATTAAAAGGGTAAAAGCAGAAAGGAAGTAGGATTTCCCTTTTGTGATTAACTAAGGTGCAGTAGATAGGATTTTGTATGTTAGCCAGACTGTACTGTGCCAAATACTTGAGGAATATTGATATACAGTAGAAACATACTCTTATTTCTTCATTGCTACAGACACAAAAATGTTAACTAGTTCCTCTTAGTTTGTGGTATGATCCTTGAGGGGCTGTGGATAAGGTGAGGAGGAAGAGATTGTCCTGGCAATACTGGGCAGTTATCAAGTGCTCCGTCTGGCTGAATTGTTTGGCCGTGAGAGGTATGTAAAGGTTTTCAATCCAGCCCAGTATCACATTTTATCAACAGTACCTGACATGTGTGGTGGGACTCTAAAAGTTATGTAAAGATGTCTGGTCATATGTAGGGTTATGGCAGGAGATCAAAATGCGTGTTAATATGACCTTTGTTGTTAATGATCTGTAGGTGATGAGTTTATTCTCTCCTCTACTGAAGAAATTAAAGGCATTAGATTTTGGGCGAATTTCAAGCAAGTTTGAAAGCTTACTGATGAAAGCGTGAACAGTACAGTAATACACCTTAACTATAGTACTCACACCTGGGAAGATTGGTGGTTTGTTTGTCTTATGATTTTGGTGCACTTTTGATTATTGTGTTTTATAGTACAGTATTGATCTTAAACAAATTCCACAGTGAGGGTAGGTTGAGACATGGCAACATTGCATCAGGATAGGCAATGAAAAGTCTCCTCAATCATTTACCATTTATGGCATCTTGTTGTAATGTATTGAGTTATTTACAGTGTTAGTGTGAGCTGTGTCTGCCTCATAATTACTGTACACTAAAGACATAAAATTTGTGGTGTGTAAAGAAAATTGATGACTTTTAACCCCTACCCTCCCCTACACCACCTACCCCTTCACCACCTACCCCTTCACCACCTACCCCTACACCACCTACCCCTTCACCACCTACCCCTACACGACCTACCATCTCTGCTGAATCCTTTATGGCCCACAACTGTACCTGCTGGCTCTGTTTTTAATACAGTATATGATATGTTTATTCAGTTAATGTAGCAAGGTTCACCCATACACATTCAGTACAGTGCTGTTAATTTATGTTGGCATCTTGATATGTAACGTGTGACTACTGCAGGTCTTGACAAGGTCCTCGGTATGCTTTATCAGGGTGTCAGGTGTACAGGAAATGAGGCAGTGGGTAAACAAACTCACGTGTGTTCCATCCAAGACCCTGGGTTTTACACTTGAGCAGAGTAAAGAACCTCAAATGTCTTTCCAATAGAACACAAAGCAATGGAAGTACAGTAGGTAATTTTAATTCTTTGTATCTGCTATATTGGCTTTGATGTTTTATATTTAGTACGGCATTTACAACCCTACCGGAGAACAGGTCGTGGGTAGTTACCGAGGTCACAGAGTACAAGAGTCAACTGATACCTGAGGATAAAACTATCCTCCTAGTCTTCCGTGTGACTTGAAGCAGCTCAGGAGGATGGTGTGGTTGGGTGGCGGCGTCCAGACAGATCTCGGCAAAAGATGTCTCGAGTCATTGAGAGGAGGAGAGATAAAATAGAAAAACAGAATTGATAATGTGGAGAATTGGTGTAAAAGATTGGTGATGCTTAGACTGTTGTGTTGGATCAAGATTACCGACACTTGGTCTAGAGTGGCTCGTGTAAAGTACAGTACGGTGCTTGGCAACTGGAGCTAATGTTATGATAAACAGTTTCTCTTGTGATAACCTCAACCATGTAAAAGGGGAGCTTAGTAGTGATGACTGCCGGTGAGGTCGAGAGAAAATGTGTCTTGAAGCTTCACAGTCATTATATAATAAATCCCTCACTACCTCTCTGGGCACATCATGAAGTCAGCTGAATGTAAGGTTTTGTACAGCACTCGTAGTTATTATGACTGAGTTTCCATACAAGAGTCAGTGATGCCCAGTACATCAAAGTGGTGACCTCTGGCATGGCTGTAACACGGAGGTCCACTAATTATTGGACTACTATCAGTCGAAATTGTCTGAATATTGGGTTTTTATTCATAGACGCTTTAGGATAATACATGAGTCGTGTGATCCAGTGGTGGTCATAAAAAAGGGATTTAGAATCAGTCTTACATTTCTCACAAACTCCCACCAAATATGACTGAATCACAACAAGATGTGATGGCCTCTTTTTGATAGATTTCCTTAAGTTTAGCTAAAAAGAATTGATTGCATACATGCTCCGTGGGTCTCGAGTCACCGGTCACTGAGTTGTGAAACCTGGATGTTGCAACTGTCTACGTGCTGTGGAGTTTGTTTACAATGTGCCGGGCTACCCCTCCTAGGCCTCATAATGACGGGTGTGTTGTGTTATTTCTCATGCAGCGCCCATCAAGATGTTCTCTACTGATAGACTTTGGAGAGACATTAACAGTGTAAGTCATGCAATAGCTGTAGGAGAATCATATCTTTATTTTTTAGCGCTAAAGACCACTCTCTCTCATGTATTTGTTTGATAATGAGAGCCTGTGGTACCTGACATTTTGATATACCTAAAGAAGAGAAAGATACAGCAAGAGATTATGTAAAAGGAGTCGATGTTACTTATACATATTAACTGACATTAAATTAAACACCAAGAACAGAAAGCCAACCAGAGATTAGTAAAACATCCACGTTAATTAAGAGCGCTGGACCTTTCACGGTGAAGAGATAAAGTGAGCGTGGCAGCGGTGACGGATCGAGAGCCAAGATAAAGTTCAAGTGTTTTGGGTTAAGATAAAGTGATATATTGAGTGGCTATTGTAGGCTTTTACCCTAACTTCAGAGAGTGTGTGGTGTGCAGACATTCCTTAATACATGGAAAGGTCATACTTCATAAACTAAGTGATTCCTCTATTTTGCAACATTGCATCATAATCTCTTGGGGACTCTTCATTTTGCTATTTACTTCAGATACTTAAAAGAAAATTTGATCCATCATAAGTTGAGGGTTACCTGTATTCAAGCTGGATTGTTTTGAAGAGCTGTTTTCTGCGTGGACCACGGTGTGTAGGTCACTAGTTGTGCCAAAATACTGTACAACACACCTTCACTATATGAGGGGATTACTGTATTGTACTTACTTGTCGTCACTGTGAAACTGTCTGTGCTAATACTAAGGGATAGTTAGCTGACAGGCCGACACACACAAATACCCTGTAGCCATATTTTCACGAGAATGAATGATGTATAAATGCAATGAACACTTACAGTAGATGTTTGTACTGTATGGGTTATTGGCGACTTTCCTCCTGCATTACCTGGCCACAAGGGGGCACTATTATGTAGCTGATAAGATCATGAGCCACAGATGGCACTTTGGCATCCCCTTAGCCTCGTGCCTCTGGTGATCAGTCTTCAATGGCAAATGGTAGAATTAAATGGCCTGTACAATATAATAATCTGCCTATTACTTTATATGTTGTAAATTACTGTACTGTGCAGTAATAGTTATGAAAATTAAATGTTTTGCTTACACACACACACACACACAAACTAAGGCTTTTGTTTTACTTGTTAAATAAGGAAAACATCGATGTATCCACACTTTAGGTAAAATAAAGTACAGTACATTACTTATACTATATACAGTCCGTTTTGTGGTTGAGTTAGGTAGATTTGTTTATGGTCCAGAAGCTTGTAGTGTACTGCAGTGAGTTGGGACATTCTCATGGGTGACAAAGAAGAGTGCCGGGTACTGTAGCCTCTTGAGGGACAGTACTACTTCCTAATCTGTGGAAATCTGAGACAAAACTCCAAGTAAGATCTCCAACGATTCATGAAAGAAATATTAAGATAATTTTGTATTGGTAAACACAAGGACATTATCTCTCGCCTCCAGACCTGTACCTTGGTGAGTCCCCTGTTGGATGGGTCGGTTGTTTTGATCATTACTAAACAATTACCAATCCTTGTAATGTTATCTTTAGCTAAATATAGTACCAACACCAATGCTAGCGTGAGTCAGTCAGAACCTGAAATTGTGCTGACTGGCCAGAGATGACGTACCCATCAGCTGAGTCGGTGTAGTAGCCCGTCGGACCATCTATTGAGTGTGGCTGAGAATTAATGAGTAGTAAAGCCAGGATTAATCTGGCTCATCCTGAAGACATGAGATTAGTAGTTGCCTCGGTGTAGCTGCACACATACTGCCGACACCCCCATGTGTCTGAGGGTAGAACCTATGCTCCCGAATAACCAATTTTAGGTCTATATCCAGTAGCCCCTGGTGAAGTGGTGGCCAGCCTTAAAATATTCAAGAAAATAGCAATATGGTTAATAATATCAGATAAATAACATCGTACTGTCTATACATTTGTAACTTAACAATCAGATAAAAAGACCACTTGATAATTTATGAATTCTGTACATGAGAATAACATACTGTAGTCACTTAGAGAATTATAGGTCAGGGATTAATTGTCATATTGTCAAAAACTTTAAATTTATTACAGTATTTCTGGTCTTGTTGTATTACCCCCCTCTCTTATTACCTACAGAATCAGCAGGACAATATTGCAGTGAGTGTCTGTCTGTCTGAGAAACTTAGAAGAGTTGTAGTAGATGCATTAACTGGACCATATGTAGTCAGATCAAGAAACAAAATGAGAATAGAGAGAAAGAAAGAATATTTGTCCTTAAGTCCTGGATGAGTTTGTAACTATTTAATCAAGTTGTAGTGGTGATATTTGACAGCTCGAGCACCGGTGAATATTATAATATCTTGAGTATGGATTATTGGAAGGGATCTCTAAGTTTATCTTGGTGCTCCACCCTGGTACTGTACTATACTCTGTTGTGTTACCCAGCCTTTTGAGTTCCCACACAGGAGGGAGGGATAAGGTGGGTAGACAGAATTGGGTTACAGTCAATAATGCCTTTTATGATGAAGTTCTTAGTGTCATGAAGTACAAGTGTATGATAATAATACAAGGATGTCTAAAGGCTTAAAAAGTTTGGCGTCCTCTTGTCCCCAGTGGTCACGACCCAGCATCAGTCCTTGTATGTATAGGATGTTGTCATTGTTACGTGTCCAACTTATTGTACGAGTAAATAGAGGCCAAGACGGGGAGTCCCTGGGTTACGTTCCTGATGTTGAGTCTGAACAGTGTTAAGTCCATAGTGTAGGTGAGAACACAATCCTCTCCATACAGAACAACTTTAATATCCCATGCATAACAAATACTTTAAATATTGCATACATAAAGTGATGTTAAACGTAAAGTGAAATGGAGCGGACCAGCTGGCTACTGTATTTGTTGTTGTTGTTGCAGGAACACAGAACTGCCAAGCACAGGCAGAGGCCAACCATCAAACAGAGTAACGCCCGTTTGTAAGAGTCATCAAATGCTCGTACGTCGGAACAGATTTTGTTTATAAATACCTGTACTGTATTGTGTATTGGGATCATGTTGTTAAGTACTGCAGGTGTTTGTAAGTCGGGCGTTAGTATGTCGCAACTCCCTGTAGTGGGAGAAATGATCTTTGTCTGCTGTGTTACTTGGAACTGACAGTGATTGTGGATTGTCAATATTTTTTTTTTCTTCACAGACAGGATGTGGGAACTGGAGGATTTCACAGAGATTCGCAGGTGGTATGCACTCCACCTGCTGTTGTGCGTCACCTTCTTCATATCGGGCGTGATAATCAATGCCGTTCAGTTTCTGCTCTATGTCACGCTGAGGCCCTTCAACAAATCCCTCTACTGCACACTAAACTACTACCTAATATATTCACTCATGTCACGTAAGTATTTGTCCGTTTGTTTGTTATTTATGAATCTTTATTATTGTTTTGGGATCACCTGAAGATTGTCACCTGGTAACTACCCTAATGCTATGGCACCTGGGGGTTGATGTGTTGTTAAGTTAGCATTTAACTTTAACCCTTAGGTACCATATACAGTCTAGTTTGCCTGTTTACTATTTCCAGACTGCCTTCATATTTGTACTTAAATCTTCGTTGATACTCGTAATGATAGCTGGTCTTTTGTTACCCCATCTTCCTTCCCAGATCTCCATTAAGTTTCTTTATACTTCAAAACCCTCCTTTCTCTCACTGCTCTACTCCAAACATTATCATCGTAACTGTCATTATATCATCCCTCACCCCCCTCCCATCTCATGCGGAAGGGGGGTGGTCTTAGAATTGGTAGGTGGCCAGGCGTTTGTGTGTGAGGGTTTAACCTCCTATCATCTGATTCGATTAACTAGACGGTTTAGATGAACACCAATAGATCTATCACTTGGACACTTGATAGTACATCTATGACTGACACATACTAGTAGGACTATCACTCGGACACATGATAATAGAACAACTGTGACTCCGACAAATACTAATAGGTTTTAGTTCAACTTAGTGTATAGATATGTGCAGTATCTCGGTTACGTTTCAAAATACTGTTCTGTACCTCAGTTAGTCGGTATTTTTTCACGTTTGTCTGGTGCAACTAAGGATCTGTCCGGCTGTAGTGGGAAGCGTTTCTTGGGCTCGCTCTTATCTGTCTCTCCATATCCCCATTAGATGTCAGTTTGTTCTATGATCCAGTGGTGTGACTTTGTGCATCTTTGTCTCCTTCCAAAGTATCTTATTGTATCGTGGATGTTAGAGATTATTATGATATCCTTGGCATTTGTTAAGAATAACACAGTCAAAGCTTATAGTCAAAAGTTTAAGAATCTGTGCAGATTTAAAGTGTGCACCAACATCTGAAAGTGATTTTGGGAATTTACTCTCTCTAGACTCTGTGTGCTCTGCCACCCACACAGTCATTGTCTGGCAGCCTGCTCCACAATATTGTTTACTGTGACTGCAATATGTTTCTTAGATTCAGAAAGTCTACCTAAACAACGACTTCCAGGAAAATAACAAGTGATGGTGATGCTGGCAGTACAGTAGTGTGAAGAGGAAGTATATTACTCTTGATATTGCGCAGAAGGTTGAAACATTACAGAAACTAGACGAGGGTATTTTAGCGCGCAAAGTTACTGAAGAGCATGGTGATGGAATTTGATGATATTTAGAAGGAGTTTGATAGTGTGTGGTGACAGTAGGACAAACAAGCTCCCGATTGAGCTTAAAGCTTTACAAGGACCAAAGTCAGCAGGGCTTGTTGTAGTGGTGTGAGGGGCTTAAGCAATAGAGAAGTGAAGGTTTGCTTTTTTCTGACCCAAATTTGTGAAAAAGCCAGACAGTTTCATCACACTTTGAAAATATCCAGTACTGTAAATGTTTACCTAATACTGTCCTAGTGGCAGTCCCTTAACTAAACAAATTATTATCACAATCTCTTTACATGGCCCTTTTATTATTTATTTGTCTATCTTTTTATTCATTACAGATATTTACCATTTTTAAGTTATTTATGATTGCAAAACCAGTCTAGGCAACACATTTCTCATAAGAACTGTATAGAACTTGAAGAAAACCACCACCACCATCATTACAGCACCTCCCAGGGCAGACCGGTCATAAAATCTCATGATACTGTAGTGAATGTGATATAGGCAGGCCAGTTCTCTCTGCCTTTGAGCTCTGACTCTATTGTGGAGAGACCTCGGATAAACCAACCCTCTCATCTATAGCTAATTAGAGATTGGATTGATTTATTAAGTTTTATTTGTGATTAATATTCTTTTTTTTTTCTCTAAATATATTAATGTGCTGTGGATATATTGGTACTTGTGGCCAATCAAAATGAGTTCGTTAAATATTTGTGTCGAGATTTTTTCTCCTGCGGGTCATCGTGTAAGTTCTCATTATTTGTTTACTCCTCAGAGGTGTTGTTTTTGGCCGAGTGGTGGTCGGGGTCGGAAATCCGCGTGTTTACGTCCGACGAGGCCTACCAAATGTGGGGCAAGGAACACGCGCTAATCATCATGAACCACACCTACGAAGTGGACTGGCTGATGGGCTGGATCGTGGCAGACCGCAGCCACACTCTCGGGGTAAGTCTTCCACGGTCACTCTCTCGTGACCTAAACTGTCCACCACCACCACCACCACCACCACCACCACCACCACCACCACCATTATCACCACCACCATCACCACCACTATCACCATCACTATCACTATCATCAGGTCATAAACTCGTCAGCAGGTGTCAGAGTGGAGATCAATCAACATAATGTTTTGGGCTATACTAAGATAATGATCGTGAGTTTGTTATTATTACCTGATTCATCTATAAGGGGGGAGGGGGAGCAGTGGGGAGATTGATCGATATTTATTGAGTAAAATCATACAAGTTTACATTGATTCAGCATATATATTGACAATGCAGGTATATAATTCAGCATGCGTATAGACAATGCAGGTATACAGTTCAGCATGTGTATAGACAATGCAGGTATACAGTTCAGCATGTGTATAGACAATGCAGGTATACAGTTCAGCATGTGTATAGGCAATGCAGGTATATAAACAGTAAGACAGTTGTACCAAGGATAGCCAACAGAGCCATCAGCTATTTACTAGTCCTTTGACCACGTTTAGTTAATAGTAAATTTTCAGAAACAAACATGAACTTCTGTGGTTGAATATAACTAAAACTAAAAAATACACAGTCGATAAAAATTAATGTCCTTTCACAGTCTGCAAAAGTGTTCGTGAAGAAGATGATGCAGTACGTGCCGACAATAGGGTGGGCCTGGCGTCTCTCCGACATAATCTTCCTTAATCGAAATTGGCAGGAAGACAAAACTATCATGCAGACACAAATTAAGGAGTTCTTTGACTATCCTTATCCAGTTTGGGTGAGTGTGTGTGTGTGCGCCTTAACGTGCTGACAGGTTGAGTAGGATTTATGTGTCAAGGCTTGTGAAGGTTTACCCAGTAAGTCACTTGGCCAGAGTTTGTTGTGACGGCTACTTGCAAAATTGAGCAAGAAAAGAACAGAGTGTATCCAGTTAGCCAACACAGAATGTACTCAACGGTCATATGAAACAGTATTGACAAGGGAGGGAGAGAGAGAGAGAGTGGTTTGTTTAGACACCGGCCAGGTAATCATCTTGGCCCAGCAGGATACACTGTAGTGGAGAACAGTGGGTGTCAAAGATAGTTATTATGGCAGAATAAGGGTTAGTCTGGTAAGAAGTTTGTTTTTAATGTATTGGCCTACATGTATACTACTGTACTAAATGTTTTACAGTGACATAGTACAAGTTTTGTTTTTATTGGGGGGGAGAGAACCTTTCAGTTTTCACTTCAACATTGTTTGTTACAGGATCTTCATGTAGAAGTACTTGGTCTTCTCTTTTGAATTATTACAATTTACGGGCAGAATGTAATGAAAGTTTTAAATGTTCTAAATTTATTTAATTATTTGAGGCTCATATACTTTTGAAATCAGATCCTTAGCCAGTATGTAAAGATGTACCTTTGGTAGAAATTTGTACAAAATCTACGTTCTGACTTATGGTGAAACATAACGCATTAGGTCAGGCGTCACTTGGTGGAAAGAAGCGCTTTATTATGGTTAATGATAATGGTAAAATTAGTCTATATTACTTAAAAATTTTAATATTCCTGTTAAAAACTTATTGACCAAGATGATGGATAAGAATTTGATAAGATAAATAACCTGACAGGATTCTGTATAAAATAGTTTATGCTGAAGGTTACAAGAATCTTTGGTACTTTTATCATAATAAAACATTCTCTTTCTAATTGTCTTTTATTGTATGTAATGTTTGACGATTGCTTTTCAACCAGATGCTGCTATTTGCCGAGGGCACGAGGTTCACACCGGCAAAACACGAAGCCAGTATGGAGTTTGCCAGGAAGAGAGGTCTACCAGAGTTGAAGCGACACCTGATCCCTCGCACACGGGGCTTCATTCAGTGTGCACAGTCACTGAAAGGAAACTTCCCCGTAATCTATGACGTCACCGTCGGCTTCAACACGTAAGTCTTTTGTCGGATTCTCTTACCAGCGTTAACCCCTTCACTCCGGGATGCCACGTTTGGTATTTTATTGAGCCTAGAGGTGATCCCACAGACAAGGGGTAAAGTGATACATCCTTCACCACACTGGGTCAGGTCTGTCAGTCCAAATATACTGTACTGTACTGCTATAAAGTTTTTTCTCCCATTTTAGTGGAGTTATATTTTAAGGTCACCCAGTGTAGTTCTCTGTAAACACATCCTAAAACTCTCATGTTGATATAGTGTACCACTAGTTACTCTCCAGTGTACCACTAGTTACTATCCAGTGTACCACTAGTTACTATCCAGTGTACCATCTAGTTTCATGATGGTGTAATGGTCAGCATACTTGCCTCACAAGCACAATATATCAACTGTAATAAGTCCTTACTCTACCAAGACTAAGAGCACTGATGCTTATTATGTTTAATTTACCTGTTAGTGTTTGCCACAACTAAGTGTGTTTGGTAGCAAAAGTTTCCTTGGCCAGACAGTTCATATTATTGTTGTTTTATATATATATATATATATATATATATATATATATATATATATATATATATATATATATATATATATATATATATATATATATATATATATATATATATATATATATATATATATATATATACAACACACACATGAAATCATTACCCAGTTCTCATACAATAATTATTATGCATAGTAAGTTGTTATAAATGTTTTGTTGGTACACAGTAAAGAAGGAGAGGAGCCGTCCTTGCAAAACATGCTGCGGGGCAGGAAGGTGATGAGTGAGATATACATACGTCGCCTTCCCTTGGATGAGGTTCCTGACGATGATGAAGGTGCCTCTAAATATCTTCATGAACTCTACAGGTCTAAGGTATTACCCCCCCACCCCCAGTATCTAACTCATATTGAAACGACTACATTCTGAAATATGTGTCACATTAATTCCTGTAAAGTAGGATGGATTCTACACTTATTTGACCATTACACTCGGCAACACATTATAAAACAATCCCGTAACATGGTTCAGAGCAGCCTCCTTTGGGTAATATTTAGCTGCTGATTTCAAATCTGGCAATAATATTTCTCTGGCACATTCAGTTTATTTGTTACACTAAAAATAAATCTTACAAAAACTGAAAAATAAAATTGTTCTTGTTATTCCTGTTACTTTTTTCCACATCATCACTAAAATTCAATATAGAATGAAAACAATCATAAGAAGACACAAAGTATTTCATTAGCCACTGTATGGCATTTGTTATTTTATTTCGTCCTTTTATGTGTTGTGTTGTCCTCCGATTATAAACACCAGCAGTAGTCCCCCATCGTGGCAGGATCCCCTCTACCCCGGTACCTCTCCTCCATACGTCTAATGTCCTCATGAAATTGCTCTCCCTGTTCATCACTAACCGGCCCCAGATTCTCAGGAAAAAAGTCCAAGTGTGAGTGTAGGAGGTGGACTTTCAGGGACATCCTACACCCTGAGTTTTTGTAATTTTTTTAAGAGTTCCTCTACAAGTTGGCAATAGATTTCTTCCTTCTTGTTCCAAGAAACTCCTTGACTACAGATGTAAAGGATTTCCATGCAGCTAGCTCATTTTGATTCAGTTTGTTTTCAAAGTCGTCATCACGAAGTAACTTTCTTATCTGTGGGCCATCAAAGATACCCTACAATGTTCATCTGTTGCTCGTTCCTGTTTTTTGTACAGTTTGTTGTGCAGTACTGTACAATTGCTGTACATATGACACAATCAACCAATGCAACACAGCGTTTTAATTGTGTTAAGATGTCAACAGAACCAAAATGAACCTTAATACAGTACAGCACTGAATTTGGGTGACAGCACGGGCCAGGAGGCAAGTTGTCCACTTGTCCCCCCTCTACCACCCGTCACCTCCCCCAGTCTGCGCACCCAAATATAGTTTTGTACAGTATCTTAATACTGTACACTATAATTCATATTATATCCTTATAATTCATGAGTCTGTAATTTATGAGGATGTTCATAATGCAAATTATATAATGTTTTCTTTCTTTTAAAATTCATATTAAGGAGTAAGAAAGAAAGGAAGGAGGGAGGGAGGAAACTTTGTTCTATAAGATGTGGTTCATTGGAAGTCTGGTCAATGAAAGGAGGATCATGGGATGATTCTGGGATTTATTCCTCAATTTCCTCATCCCAAGTTGAGAGTTCTTCCAAATCAGCCGGTGGTGTAGGTGTAGGGAGGCCTTCTGCGTGAGGAACGGGCCTTATTGCCGAAGGTACATTTGGATGCTCAATTTGGTGAATTAACACGGCCTCAGCGTTGTATTCTCTCCATTCTCCTGTTCAGTACAGTATTGCTAACCTTGCTGTTGATATATCCCAACCAACACAAGTATGTATCTTATATTCCTACACTACATATAAAAATGTTACGTGACTGACATTTTTATTGCCATATTTTAACTCGGCACCCCATAACTAATAAAGTGCAGCGCATTTGATCCATGTTAGCGAACCATTGTCAACAAGTGTTATAATCAATTTTATTATTTGTTACTTTGTGTGTAGCAGAAACATTTGAGTTTGTTAGATAGTCTGTATGTACAGTAGTAGACAGTCATAGCTTAGAGTATTATTCTATCAAAGGTCTTACTAGTAGTGGAGACTGTCATTCTTTTCTGTTCTTCATGAGACTAGATATCACTTGGTAAGCCATTGATAAGTTTTGAACAGTATGCAAAAACAAACCGTACATCAGAAGGAATTATTTCACAAGTGTGTGTACCTTTATTTGCAGGACCAGTTACTAGACAGTTATATCAACACGGGGAGTTTCACCGAGGAGAACGACCTGCCCAAGTACTCCAGTCGTGCCATGCCCAGGAGACCTTACTCTCTCCTCAACATGATAGGATGGGCTTCTTTTGTCCTGTCCCAAATTCTCCGCTTTTATTACAACCTCATAACAAGTGGCTCTCTTATATCCATTTCCTTTGCTGTTGGCATTGTGATCTTTGGTAAGTGTGAACTGTACTGTAAATAGTCACTGTTGTTTGTGCCAGTTACTGTAAACTCCTAAATACTAATTACATCCGGGGTTATGGGTGGGTTCCGTTCCCAGAGGCTCTCCGTAAGCAAGAAGTGACCCTCATGTAGGCAATAGTTGAGCATGCACCTTACATATGTACCAGGAGTGTCTGTACTGTATATATCTCTTGTTTTAAATTTTTTTTTCTGCTCTCATCCTGTCTGTTCACCTTCCTGCAAATTGAAGCTAAAAGGGGATATCTCTCTCTCTCTCTGTTTATTCCTTTGTAGAAGAGTTGATTTCTACTTGATAACGTGAGTTTTTATTCACCAGCTACATCACATTAAGACGTACCTGGTACCTGATGTATTAATTTGTTCTCCTTCTGTCCTGCAGCCTATTTGGGATTGTACAAGATGATAGGACTGACCAAAATCGACAAGGGATCCCAGTATGGCAGCACAGACACAAATAAGAAAGATTAAGGTACCTGTTTTATGGTAATGTTTGGAAGAGGAGCTCCATCAGTGTGAGGAAGATATCTTAGCGGGTTAAACTATTTTTTTTTTTTTTCTCTATTCTTTCACACAGAAACCCATGGTAGGGATAGCTTAAGATTAGTGGGATATTGAAGGTCCCTGATAATTATACTTTTATTTACTAAGTTTCCTCATATGGGTTGTGTTTATATTCTGTTCTTTAAAATTTAAATTATGGTAACACTCTTGTTTTTTATATATTGGTATGAATTATATGATTAATTCTACTGGTAAGTTATTTTAATCCATTACAAGCACTGTAGATAATAGGCTGAGTTTGTGCATATGAGATTTAATATAATTTGTCTCAAAATCCAGATCAATTTACCATCATGCTGTAAAGAAATCATAAAGTATGTAGGACCTAGTTGAACTTTAGTCATTGTTTGAGTTGTGGTAATGTGTGAATGTGGAAATGTAGCAGTTATATGAGCGTAGCACACCTCTTGTTAGTGTTTACAAGTTAGAAATTTATTGAATTTTTTGTGGGAAATTTTCACCGGAGCAAAGTCAGACTTTATCATGTAGAACGTCTCTGCCGATCGTCATAACAGACCATTTGAATAATTTTTCTTCCGTCAATAAGACTGTGCATTGTATTGTGTATATAACTCAGGGGACCCAGTCAGATGCATCCTGTCTTCATAGGGATGACCAAAGCTAAATAGAAAATAATTATCGATGAACGTGAAGATGTTCGCCCGACCATAACACAACACTTGCTCGGTCGTGACACTTTTTTACGGAACGGCTGACCGAGAACGGGTTCTTTTGACAACAACAGCATCACTTGTTACCTTCAGAGAACACTTTATTTTAGTGTTAGATGTGAACTGAAATGAATTGCTGCTTTATTTTAGATTTAATCTACAGGTTCAGCAGTGAGATGGCTCTAGTTTTTTATTTGATATAATTTTAGTTAAGAATTTGTTACTTAGAAGCACTGGAGTCTATAAAAGTATACAGCACTGCACTGACTACATTAGGAAGCATAGATTTGGTGGTAGACTTTTGGCAAACATTACATGGAGGGGTTGGTGGAGGAGGACATGGATGTGTGCACTGGTATCAGCCAAGTTAGGTTCATCACAAGGTACTGTACTGTACCGCACTGCACTGTCACAATGATAATTTTAGTGCTGTCAGTCATAAAAGAGGAATTTGTTTCACTCTTGCCAGCCCATTACCTGTGGTGGGCTGCCAGGACCAACAGCAACAAACACTTCCACTCATTTGCTGGAGGAATATATTACAATAATCATATTGATTTTGCTGCAATAATATATTTAGTATAAAGAAATGTTAATCTACTCTGAATAAATGCAGAGTATAAGACTTATAAGTACATTAAATATGTACTGTATACTATACTGTACAGTACTGTATGTGATTGGGCATTATTGTAGGAAATGTAAGTTGTCATATACAGTAAGGCATTAATGAGCATTAAAGTGATTTTAATAAACTTGACACAAAATAACCAATGGTAAATGAAGGTCCAGGCGAGGCATTACTGTACATGGACATTACATTACCACTGAGATGTACTGTACTGTGTTTGAGGTCCAGGCGAGGCATTACTGTACATGGACATTACATTACCTCTGAGATGTACTGTACTGTGTTTGAAGAAAAGAAAATATCTTCATATGATGAATTTATTGTATCATTAACTGTGGTAATACTTCTGGTCTGGTGTTAAAGTGCAGGGTGAACCTTGTTAATTGTCAACCAATATTTTTTTAATATTTAAATATTTTTTCATGTGTATATTTTTTGTTTTAGATAAGTTAATAGCTGAATCATATTTCAGTAAACACTGTATGATGAATATCAGAGGTTTGTGGTAGTTGAGGGGGCACCTTATGTGATTTAATGTGAACAATTGTCGGCTCAAGTTTTTCTGTGATGACACTCTGTCGGCTGCCTCTCTACAAAAAATATTGCACGATTTTTGGGTGATGTTTATGTAAGTGTTGCAAAAGACACTAATTTTCATGTGCTAAATAAATGAATAGGTTGCTTTAGTTATTAACTGCAAAAACAAAAAAGAATTCTGGAAGGAATTGTATCCCCTTAGTTTAAAGATTCTATGGAAGAATTATGTGAACTGATGTACATAATTATGTTACATTAACAATTAATCTTGATACTTTCCTCAAAATTTTTCTCTTCTTAACAACCACTTAGGAAGAGATGTTTTAGCCAAAGTTGCCAAAAGCTTTCAGTGATCGAGGTTGTCACAAAGACTGTATGATATTTATGAGTTTACAGAAGACCAACTGAGTGGATGTTGTGTATTCATTGAAAGAGAATGGACTTTGTAAATTGTGTTTTTCCCCCAAAGAATAATGTGTGTATATTTAGTTTGGTTTTTTTTATCACCTGTATTTTTATCATAGTTTAGGTTATCCTCTGTTCTAGTCAGTAGGATGAATAAGGATTTGCACCACCCCCCCCCCTTTCTCTTTTTACATGCGAGACCCCGTGGTCCCGGCTATGGTGTGGTAGAATTTTATTTTTATTTGGATTTACGTCAGGAACAAACTGCAGCAAACACAGTGATGGGTTGGTGTGAAGCAGTGTTGGGTCGGTGTAAAGCAGTATTGGGTCGGTGTGAAGCAGTGTTGGGTCGGTGTGAAGCAATGTTGGGTCGGTGTGAAGCAATGTTGGGTCGGTGTGAACCTGTGGGTGGTTGAGGATCAGTCTGCAGTACAGTACTGTATTTGCCATGTGAGTCACCTTCCTTTACTCATTCATCTCTTCATTTTGTCTCTGTTTATAACCCTTTAATGATACTACATCCCCGATAGAGTGTAATACCAGTCTTAGAGTAGACAGTGTATATTATTGAAAATATTGTGTAGCAGTTTTTTTTCTCTAGGTAATGAATCAAAAATATATGCTTGCCATATTATATTCATTTGTTTTTAGTGTTATGTTGGAAGAGAGTGTGGGAAGCTTCTCAGAAGACTGGCCTTGGTACACATAAGTGAGTGTGCTCTTGATCTTACACAAATTACCAAAACACACCAAAGGATTTGATCATCATTCCTGGTATTACATAAGGGAAGGACATCTGGTTGAAATATATAAAAGGGGAAAAAATTAACATTTGCTTTACAAAGTAAGGTAACCAAAATAGAAGTGTAGCATTAGAACAGCCAGATGTAAAAGAGAAATGGGAAATCACATTGTAAGGTAGTGTAAGTTGTGAATGTTAGACGGGACTGTATGTACCCTTGAGGAGTTATGAGTGAGTGAGGGTGTGCAGGTCAGTGGAGTTACATAGATAGACCAGTGACTAAGGCTGTTCAGATGTGCAAGTGGGGCTGTTCAGACCACTGATGGGGGCCAAACAATTGTGAATGCAACTGGTGAGATGTGTAATGGAGGCTGGGCACACCACTGGGTAGGAATGACATGTGAATTTGATGAGAGAGAGTGAGTAGTGCATAAAGGAACCTCATCATAATTTGCTGTTTCCATGATAGTTTTATTTGTTACTTTCTGCCTTGAGCTGGACAACAGGTGAAATATAAGTAACAAAATATGGCAATAATACACTAATATGAACCACATAAACCTACCAAAGGAACAATTAAAAACAAGGCAGGATTTTAATTTGATTATTGTATGATTTAAAAAAAAAGGGAGAAACTTTACTGAGGTAGGTTAGGTAGTGTTTGGTCTTTGTGTTCCTTACTAAGATGCTGAACTGTGTCAACACCAAGTTGCTCGTGCACACATGATATATATTGTATAAGGAAAAATATTTGCATGTTGAAAATGTAAAATAGCTATGATTGTTAGTTAAGGTTTCAAGGTTAACTTTTTACAGTTGTGAAAATATAGTTACTTTTATTAAATTTTCTCTGCAGGATAGTAGCAAGTGGTCTTAGGCTGATAGTTCTGACAAGCACTGTCCTATTCATCTCTCACACCATCTCTACATGTGTTTGAAAAGTGTATTATTGTTATCGGAAAATAGTTTTATTGTCACCCGGCTAGATGGCGTTATTTTCTCGAGTTTGAGTATTTATCTGCCTAGCAATTCATTGTCAGAGCACACCTGACTGGCAGCCATTCGTTAGTCTTGAGTTGTCTTTCATTAGTGGTCATCAATCACCGAATGGTCCACAGCGGCTAGTGTTTTTTTCCACAACTATTATCAACTGACACTTGATTTCTGTTTCCTGTGACTGTAAATATTTTATACATATTAAAATTTCCACATTGTTGCCCATATTAACTTTCATTATATTTCCTCCTTATGTGTGTTTTTCAGGAACAAGTTGAGGATATTTGTAGATATTCTCTTGTGAACAATAGAACCTGAGTTGTGGATTACTCTTGTGTTACGTACAGTATCATGTTGAATTATGTTTATTCTTGTAGGGTATCCACAGTGTCTTCAGTCAATCTTGTAACTTACTGTCAACACCGAGAGTTCTTCTTGGTCGTACAGTAAACCCTCGATAACTCGGCACATATGGGGCTATGGCCTTGCCGAGTTATCCCAATTTCCGACTTATCGAGGCACTTTTCCTCCTACAAAAATACAACGGTAAAAAATTGACCTATGTAAAGTATGTGTACCAGGCATAGGGCGATTAAGTTTAAAATTTAACTAGTTAAGGTAATTTTCTTTCTTTTTTCCAGTTAAGTTAATCTGATTTTTTTTTAACATTAACTAATTAAGTTAAGAATTTTTTCAATTAGGTAAGTTAACCAGTCTGTGTCAAATTTACTTCGGGGAATTTTCACGTGGATTAAGTAACTTAATATCCTGTAAATGTTTTCTAGAAGAGTCAATAAATACTGTACTGTAGTTTGAATAGTGAGGCAGTCTGGCACACTACTTCCTTGGTATGAATATGTCTTGAGATAAAATAAGAATAAATTCTTACTTTTTTATTTTTTATTCAACAGTTTTTCCCATTTAAATAATTTTATTATTTCATTATGCAAAACCAAGTTAGATTTTCTTACTTGAAAAATGATAATCATGATAAGAGAAGAATTCTGGATATCAAATAAGTAATAATCACTGAAGTTTTAAACTCAAACTTTTTCATCACCTGCTTATTACACTTTATAATCCTGAGTACTGTACTACTGTAAACCCTTGAAGATCCGGACAAAAAATTTGGGGGTTCTGGGTTAAGAAGCCTCCCAGAAGTTTCCCTAAGAAACATTCCTAAACCAGAGCAAAGAACATTTTAGGCCCTTGGGCGCCGCTTGACCCGTCAGTTGCTTGGTGTCCGAGGAGGTGGGAAACAAAGAGAGTTGACAATTGTTGTTTGTGTGAATATTATTTCACTCACTCTTAGTAATTATACAATGTTTCTTATTATGTTATCTTGAGTAAATGAACGGTTTATATACAGTAATTTTTTTTTTCACTGGGCCTGTGACCATTTTCCAAGGGGCTCAGGGGGCCTCCAAGGGACCACTACAAGGCTCAGGGACTCTCCCTGGGGCCTAGGGGACCTCTCAGGGGTCCGATGGCCCTCCAAGGGGACCAGGGATGCTGAAAAAGGCCGAGGGGCCCAGTGTTTCTTCCAAAGTCCCAGGGGTCCTTTCAGAAGGCAAGGGGCTCAGGGTCCCTCACAAGGGGCTAGAAGCTTAGGGACCCACCCAGAGGCTCTCCCAGGGGACCTTCTAAGGGCCCTCAGTGGCCCAGAGCCCTTGGCAGGGGCCCTCAGAGGGGTCTAGGTGCCCAGTGGCACTCCAAGGGGCCCTCTTAGGGACCCAGAAACTCTCCCAGGGTTTCAGGTGCCCTCCTAGGGGCTCAGGGGTCCTCCCAGGGGCCCAGAGGCTCTCCCAAGGTCCCTCCCAGGAACCAAGGGGCCCTTGCAGGGGCCAGTGGCTCTTTCAAAGGACCAGAGACCCTCCCAAGGGCCCTGGGGCACTCCCAGGGCCAAGGGGTCCTACTTGGAACTCACTCTGGGCCACAGAGGTCATTTCAGGGTCATAGAGGCCCTCTTAGGGGTACTCACAGGGGTCGTCTTAGGAGCCCAGGGTCTCTCAGGGGTACTCTCAGGGGTCGTCTCGGGAGCCCAGGGGCCCTCTCAATGGGCCAGGGGCCATCCAAGGGGCCCAATGGCTCAGGTGCCCTCCCAAGGGGCAAGGGGCCCACCCAGAGGCCCTCCCAGCGGCCTTTAGAAGGATCCAGGGGCCCAAGAATACTCCCATGGGCCTCGGGCCCCTCCCAGTGTCTCAAGGGCCCGCAGATGCCCAGCGGATCCCCAGGGACCCTATAGGTACCTGGTGTAGGAGCGAGGTGGTGGTGTAAGAGAGAGGTGGTGGTGGTGATGGTGTAGGAGTGAGGTGGTGGTGGAGGAGCGAGGTGTTGGTGTAAGAGAGAGGTGGTGATAGTGGTGTGGTCGACTCAACACGGGGCGCGTCAGGGTGACTCCCTCAACAGATGCCAAGCGCCCTAACTCTCCCTTAAGTATCGCACATTTACATTAGCACTGCACGTTTTTGGTCGTTGCCGCACAAATCAAGTCGAGAGAAAATAGCACAGGCCATGAAATCCCAGGTGGTACAATTACACGGTCGTTAAGTGTCGCCCATGTGCCTTTAAAAGGTCCTCTGGGACTAGACGGGAATTTGGGTGGGCCCCTGAGCCTCTGGCCACTTGGGAGGGCCCCTGAGAGTGCCTCTGGACACCTGCATCCATTTTAGGTCCCCTGAGAGGGCCCCTGAAAGGGCCTCTGGGTACCTGAGCTTCTAAGAGGGCCCTGGGCTGCTAAGAGGGCCCCTGAGTTTTCTGGAATGGTCTCCGGGCCCCTGGCAAGGCCCCTGACTGTACATTGTATAATTACATACTAAATACACTGGTTGTATTATCTACATAATATGTACAGCTGTAGGTATACAAATACTCAGTGTATATACAGTTGTACTTTGTATGTATACTTACACTGCATGTATAATGATAAATAGCAACTGTGTATATGTACATTGTATTCCTATATTGTTTATATTTATTGTTATAGACCTTCTCTATCTATATACATTGTTTATATAGCTACAGTGAGTATATAAACACCGTAAACATCACAGACTAATGTTTATCTATCTACATTAGTCACCCTTCAAAATGGTCAACAACCTAAAATATTTTATAACAACATTAATTAACATTAATCTTCCACTTATATATAATAAATATTTAACATAAAATAACATAAAAATTACGTTATACAGTAGTTAGAATAAACATTTAGTAAGCGGTGGAGAAAATTCTTATTTACATATAAACTCATACGTGTTCCTTTATGCGGAGAGACAATAACTCATTACAGTGTTAATATATAAGTAACTTCTAATAATTTCCTGTTTTGTTTGAATTCTGGATGTCCACTTGGGCACTAAACTCTTCCATCTACAGTATAATAGTGTTTATGTTAGCTAGAGCCTGGTGTATGACCAACACTGTGTATACCATTACTGTGTACACCAACACCGTGTTTACCAACACCGTGTATGCCATTACTGTGTACACCAACACTGTGTATACCATTATTGTGTACACCAACACCGTGTATGCCATTACTGTGTACACCAACACTGTGTATACCATTACTGTGTACACCAACACTGTGTTATGGTATACTAGTTGTGTTCTGACCTCACTAGGGGAAAGGTCACGGCAGGGTTAGCTCCGGAGGGATAATTATCAGATATGGCCAGTGCTATGTGCGGTCTTGGGTATGAGAGTTTGTTGACCAAACTGGAGTGGTCCACTGAAGAATTGGCGAGGGCCAAGTTAGAAATTGAGAGGGCCACGTTGGAGAACTTGAAATTAAGGAAAGAGCTGGCGAAGTTAAAAGGAGAGGCTGGACGAGTAAAGCCAGTGTCTGACGAAAAATCAAGAGAGTGGAAAATTGTGAGTAGTGTGAAGACAAAGCTGGTGGTGAAGAAGCACACGATGGATCCGACAACAACAGCTAAGTGTACCAACCCGTTCAGTCCCTTGATAGACGAATTGGACGTTAGGACAGTCAGGGGCGGGGATGACAAGGAAGGTATAAAAACTTTAATTGTTGGTGACTCACAGGTAAGGTACATGGACAGGGCCTTTTGTGGTAAAAACAAAAATAGGATGAGGGTGTGTTTGCCAGGGAGCTGGGGTGGGGGATATAGTTGACAGGATGGACAATATCTTGTCTGGTAATGAGAACAAACCCATTATCTGCCTCAGTGCAGGAGGCAATGACATTGGCCGGTGTAGGAGAGAGGAACTTCTTGATAAGTTCAAGGCAGCCATAGATCGTATTAGGACTAAGGGAGGGATCCCTATCATATGCGGTGTCCTGCCTAGAAGGGGAGTTGGCAGTGAATGGTTGTCAAGGGCAGTTGGTGTTAACGACCGTCTTGACAGATATTGCAAGTCAATATCAGTCCCATTCATTGACAATTGGGACAACTTCTATGGCAGAAGGGACCTTTATGCTAGGGATGGGGTGCACCTGTCTAGGGATGGAGTAGCAACCCTGGCTGGGGCTCTCGAGGGGGCAGTTCAAAAGATATCGAAGTCTTTAAACTGCTATGAGAACATATGGGCACGGGGGTGGAGGAGACTGCAGTGGGAGTGGGTAAACAAGGCGAAAGATTACAGGGAAATAGTGTTAGGAATGATGACAAAACTAAATTAGACAGGGAGTTTAAAACTAAACGCGGTAAGGGAAGGACTCAGAACACGACTAACTTAAATGTATACTACACGAACAGTAGAAGTATGAGAAACAAAATGGATGATATTAAGGCCTTGGTATGTACCGAAGAAATCGATATAATTGCATTCACTGAAACATGGATCAACCTAGACACACGTGAATTACCAGTCGAATACCAAATTGCGGGTTACAAACTGTTCCATACCGATAGGCAGACCAGGAAAGGAGGCTGAGTAGCAATCTATGTTAGGGATAATCTGAAGTGTGAAATAAATAAGGAAATAAAAACTGAGAGGAATACAGAAACAATTTGGATAGAATTAAGCGACGGTCAGGAAAAATTAATCACAGGACGCCACTATTGGTGGAGAAAGACGAGAAATCGATCCCTCGACAACAACTGCCATGGATCGATTCCAAGGAAGCTAGAGATGAGAGAACAAAGTGAGAGAGAAACCAAAGAGGGAAGTTTAGATAGCAAAGACTTGTGCCATACCCTCAAATGCTTGGAGATGTCGAGGGCCACGACGAAAGTTTCCATAATCCCTAAGAGAGGATGACCAAAGATGGGTGCAATAGGAGAGCAGATCACCAGTAGATCTTGCCTGGCGAAAGCCATACTGGTGATCCGACAAAAGTGAAAGGCGTTCAAGGTGACGGAGAAAATGGGAGTTCAAGATAGTTTACATATGAGTTTATATGTAAATAAGAACTTTCCACCACTTAATAATATGTTTATTCAGTAATGTTTAACGTTATTTTTATTTTATTGTATAAAATGTTGGGCCATTTATTATATATAAGTAGAAGATTAATGTTAATTAATGTTATTATATAAAATATTTTAGGTTGTTGACTACTATAAGGGTGACTAATGTAGATAGATAAACATTAGTCTGTGATGTTTACGGTGTTTATATACTCACTGTAGCTATATAAACAATGTATGTACACAAACAATGTATATAGACAGTAGGTATAAGAATATAGGTATACAATGTACATACATAAACAGAGTTGTTATTTATTATTATACATAAATAATTAAGTTTACATGTTTAGTACAACACTGTACACAATTGTATAGTACATCCTATATACACTGGTTATAGTTGACTCACACACTATGTACAGCTGTAGGTATACAAACAGTTTACATAGTGTATATGTACATTGTATTCCTTATATTGTTTATGCAAGTAAATCACTGTAGGTGCGCGTGATCCAGGTATATGCTGATAACCACAAGGAAAAGAAGAAACACCAAGTTCCCAAGCGCTTTGGTGTAATTCACATCTTCAGGGGTGAGTACGACTAGAGAGAGTAATACAAACCAAGGTGTATATATACAGAGGAGGGTGAGACCAGGTTCACAATGGTCAGGTATTAGGTAATAACCCAACTAATCTTTAAATAGCACACAATTGGTGGTCAGTGACCCGGCCTTCTCACCTGGTTACATATATATTGTTTATATTTATTGTTATAGATCCTTCTCTTATCTATATACATTGTTTATATAGTTGTTAGTGAGAAGAGGGAATATCGTAACATCATTAGTATTCATCGTTATTCCAGTCTGTTATTAAAGTCGTTTACAGTGAAGTCAATAACTCAAAATATATGGGTCAACATTCATTAAATATTACCTTCACTTATATATACAAATATTTAACATATATTAATATGTACCATGTTGAGTACAAATGTTGAATAAACATTTATTACGCGGAGGAGAAAAGTCGTATTTACATATAAAGCCTGCAAGTGTCACTTTATGCGGGAGACAATAACAACTCATTACAGTGTTAATATATACAACTTTGAATACGTTCCATGTTTTGTTTGAATTCTGATGTCCACTTGGGCACTAAACTCTTCCATCTACAGTATAATAGTGTTTATGTTAGCTAAGTAGAGCCTGGTGTATGACCAACACTGTGTATACCATTACTGTGTACACCAACACTGTGTATACCAACACCGTATGCCATTACTGTGTACACCAACACCGTGTATACCATTACTGTGTACACCAACACCGGGTATACCAACACCGTGTATGCCATTACTGTGTATACCATTACTGTGTGTACACCAACACCGTGTATGTGCCATTACTGTGTACACCAACACTCGTGTATACCATTACTGTGTACACCAACACCGTGCATGTTATTACTGTGTACACCAACACCGTAAGTTATGGTATACTAGTACAACTCTTATATCTACTTTAATTACATAAAGACAAACAGTTATAGAGAACGAGTGCCCATCTGACATCCAAAATATATAAATTTACCTACAGTACATTATTCTGTTAATGTTAAGTTGTTAACAATTTACCTGAGTTATTGTAACTCGTCATAAAGGGACACATATGAGTTTATATGTAAATAAGAACTTTCTCCACCACTTAATAAATGTTTATTCGTAAGTAATGTTTAACGTTATTTTTATTTTATTGTATGTTAAATATTTATTATATATAAGTAGAAGATTAATGTTAATTAATGTTATTATAAGATATTTTAGGTTGTTGACCATTGTGAAGGGTGACTAATGTAGATAGATAAACATTAGTCTGTGATGTTTACGGTGTTTATATACTCACTGTAGCTATATAAACAGTGTATGTACACAAACAATGTATATAGACAGTAGGTATGTAAGAATATAGGTATACAATGTACATACATAAACAGAGTTGTTATTTATTATTATACATAAATAATTAAGTTTACATGTTTAGTACAACACTGTACATTGTATAAGTACATCCTATATACACTGGTTATATTACCTACACACTATGTACAGCTGTAGGTATACAAACAGTTTACATAGTGTATATGTACATTGTATTCTTATATTGCTTATGCAAGTAAATCACTGCAGGTGCGCGTGATCCAGGTATATGCTGATAACCACAAGGAAAGAAGAAAACACCAAGTTCCCAAGCGCTTTGGTGTAATTCACATCTTCAGGGGTGAGTACAGACTAGAGAGAGAAATACAAACCAAGGTGTATATATACAGAGGAGGGTGAGACCAGGTCCACAATGGTCAGGTATTAGGTAATAACCCAACTAATCTTTAAATAGCACACAACGGTTGGTGGTCAGGTGACCCGGCCTTCTCACCTGGTTACATATATTGTTTATATTTATTGTTATAGAGCTTCTCTATCTATATACATTGTTTATATAGCTACAGTGAGTATATAAACACCGTAAACATCACAGACTAATGTTTATCTATCTACATTAGTCACCCTTACCAGTGGTCAACAACCCAAAATATTTTATAACAACATTAATTAACCTTAATATTCCACTTATATATAATAAATATTTATCATATATTAATATAAAAATAATGTTAAACATTCTTTAAAAATATACATTTATTAAGCGGTGAAAAAAGTTATTTTTTACATATAAACTCATACTTGTTACTTTATGCCGAGTTACAATAACTCATTACATTGTTAATATATACGTTCTTTTTTATTATTTCCTGTTTGGATTTTATTTTGGATGTCCACTTGGGCACTAAACTCTGCCATCTACACTACATTAGTCTTTATGTTAGCTAGATTCTGGTGTGTGACCAAGACTGTGTTCTGACCTCACGGCAGGGTTTAGCTCCTGAGGGATAATTATCAAATATGGCCAGTGCTATGTGTGGTCTGGTGTGGGCGAGTTTGTTGGCCAAGCTGGAGAGGGCCACGTTGGAGAACATGAAATTAAAGGAAGAGATGGCGAGGATGAAGGAAGAGGCAGGACAAGGAAAGCCAGTGCCTGACGAAAACTCAAGTGAGTGGAAGGTTGTGAGAAGAGGGAAGACCAAACTGATGATGAAAAAACACACCAAGGATACGTCAACAACGACAACAACAGCTAAGTGTACCAACTCGTTCAGCCCCTTGATAGACGAATTGGACGTTAGTACACTCAGGGACAAGGCTGACAAGGAAGGTATAAAAACTTTAAATGTTGGTGACTCACAGGTAAGGTACTTGGACAGGGCTTTTCGTAGTAAAAACAAAAATAGGATGAGGGTGTGTTTGCCAGGGGCTGGGGTGGGGGATATAGTTGAGAGGATGGACAATATCTTGTCTGGTAATGAGAACAAACCCATTATCTGCCTCAGTGCAGGAGGCAATGACATTGGCCGGTGTAGGAGAGAGGAACTTCTTGATAAGTTCAAGGCAGCCATAGATCGTATTAGGACTAAGGGAGGGATCCCTATCATATGCCGTGTCCTGCCTAGAAGGAGAGTTGGCAGTGAATGGTCGTCAAGGGCAGTTGGTGTCAACGACCATCTTGACAGATATTGCAAGTCAATATCAGTCCCATTCATTGACAACTGGGACAACTTCTACGGCAGAAGGGATCTTTATGCTAGGGATGGGGTGCACCTGTCTCGGGATGGGGTGGCAACCCTGGCTGGGTCTCTAGAGGGGGGGGGGGCAGTTCAAAAGATATCGAAGGGTTTAAACTACTAGGGGAACATATGGGCACGAGGATGGAGGAGACTGCAGTGGGAGGGGGTAAACAAAGTAAAGGTTTACAGGGAAATAGTGTTAGGAATGATGACAAAGCTAAATTTTACAGTGAGTTAAGACCTAAACGCAGTAAAGGGAGGACTCAGAACACAACTAACCTAAATGTCTACTATGCAAACAGTAGAAGTATGAGAAACAAAATGGATGATATTAGGGCCTTGGTATGTACCGAAAAAATCGATATAATAGCATTCACTGAAACATGGATCAACCTAGACTCACATGAGTTACCTTTCGAATACCAAATTGAGGATTACAAATTGTTCCATACCGATAGGCAAACCAGGAAAGGAGGCGGAGTAGCAATCTATGTCATGGATAATCTGAAGTGTGAAATAAATAAGGAAATATAAACTGAGCGGAATACAGAAACAATTTGAATAGAATTAATCGACGGTAGGGAAAAATTAATCATAGGAGTAATATATAGACCTCCCAATCTTGATAGCGTCAATGAGCGACTTATCTGGGATGAAATGCGCAGGGCTTCCATACACAACAAAGTCTGTATAGTAGGCGACTTTAACCTTGGCCAAATAGATTGGACTGACCTTACGGGTAACTCGGTATCAGAGGATTTCCTCAAAACGATCCAGGACTGTTTCCTAAGTCAACATATAACCGAACCCACCCGGGGTAATAATATAGTCGATTTAGTTCTGCTGAACAGAGAAAACTTCATTAGCAATGTCGAGGTAGGGAACGAACTTGCAAACAGCGATCACAAAGAAATTAGATTCCAGTTAGATTTTCAGGTCAGACGTAAGGAAAATTCCATTAAAGTCCCATTTCAGAAGGGCAAACTTTGATAGTTTAAAGAGGCAGCTGAGAGAGGGGGTGTCACGCTTGGACGTGAACCTGACAGATGACACCGACCTGATAACGAGATCTGAGATTGCTGAGTTCCACGACAATTTAAATAACGAGTTACTTAATGCACAAAGGCAGAACATACCATACAAAAAACTCAGATCAGCCAACAATGACCCTAAATGGATGAATAATTATTTAAAGAACATTATTTGCCAAAGGAAGGCTATAGGTAGAAGGATAAATCATGGCGAAATTTACCTCCTGGAGTATTATAAGGTATTGGTTGGTAGGGTTAAGACCGAGATAAGAAAAGCAAAGAAAAATAATGAACTGAAGATAGCAAGGGAGGCGAAGGCAAACCCCCAAAGGATTCTACCAAATGTATCAAACTAAAACACGAGATAAGATTGGACCAATACGTTTAGATACCGGCGAGCTAACTGATAACGACGGAGAAATGAGCAATAATCTGAATAAATATTTTTCAACAGTTTTCACCACCGAAAATTTAAACATGATACCCGAGGCACCGACTCTTTTCAGGGATAATGAAGAAAACAAATTAAGCGAGATAGTAGTGACTAGTAACGATGTTAATAAGCAAATAGACAAACTGAAGCCTAATAAGTCACCAAGTCCGGATGAGTTATTTGCCAGAGTATTAAAGGAATGTAAGGAAGAGCTTAGTATGCCCTTAGCAAAGTTGTTTAACATGTCATTAAAAACAGGAGTAGTACCAGAATCCTGGAGGATAACGAATGTAATACTGATTTTCAAGAAGGGGGATAGATCACTATCCTCTATCTACCGCCCAATCAGTCTAACATCAATAGTAGGCAAATTACTAGAATCAATCATTTCAAACTTTATTCGAAACCACCTGGAGAAGCACAAATTGATCAATGATTCCCAACATGGCTTCACAAGTGGGCGTTCATGTCTAACTAATCTATTAACATTCTTTTCATCAGTTTTCGAACCGGTGGACGAGGGGCACAATTATGATGTGGTATATCTCGACTTTAGCAAAGCCTTCGACAGAGTCCCCCACGAAAGACTAATTAGAAAGGTAGAAGCGCATGGCATCAAAGGTAATATCCTTAAATGGATTAGGGCGTGGTTACAGGACAGGAAACAGCGTGTGAGCATTAACGGCACTAAGTCCCTTTGGAGCAACGTCACTAGTGGAGTTCCCCAAGGCTTAGTACTAGGACCATTATTATTTATTATATACATAAACGACATAGATATCGGCATAGACAGTAACTTAAGCAAATTTGCTGATGACACTAAAATAGGCCGTGTTATTAAATCTGACGAGGACTCCGCAAAACTACAGGAAGATCTAAACAAATTTTTCGAATGGTCGGAAAAATGACAAATGAAATTCAATGTGGACAAATGTAAAGTACTCAGTATAGGAGATGTAAACAGGGAAACCAGTTACCAGATGAACAACGATGCCTTTGTAGAATCCGACTGCGAGAGAGATTTAGGAGTAATGATAAGTAGGAATCTTAAGCCAAGTAAACATTGTGTTTTTGCTTGTAACAAGGCTAATAAAGTACTTCGGTTCATACAAAGGCGTGTTTGTTACAAGACTAGCGAGGTCATCCTAAAATTATATCTACAGCTTGTGAGACCTCACCTGCATTACGCAGTTCAGTTCTGGTCACCGTATTACAGAATTGATATAGAATCCTTTGAAAGAATCCAGAAGAGAATGACAAGACTAATCCCGGGCATCAGTAACCTTGAGTACAGAGACAGGTTAAAGTATCTTAATTTGCACTCCCTCGAGAGATGTAGAGTGAGGGGCGACATGATAGAGGTGTATAAATGAAAGTCAGGGTTAAACAAAGGGGACATTACAAAGGTACTCAAACTATCCAACCAGGAGCGAACTCGTAACAAGGGTTTTAAATTAGACAAATTTAGATTTAGGCGTGAAATAGGTAAACACTGGTTTGGAAACAGAGTAGTGGATGAATGGAACAAGTTACCAAATATCATCATTAACTCGAATACGCTGAATTGCTTCAAACATAGGTTGGATGCTTATATGAGCAATAAGGGTTGGGTGTAAACGGGCTCTGCCCAGTATGGGTCAATAGGCCCGCTGCAGTTTCCTCCATTCTTATGTTCTTATACCATTACTGTGTACACCAACACCGTGTATACCATTACTGTGTACACCAACACTGTGTATACCATTACTGTGTACACCAACACCGTGTATACCATTACTGTGTTCACCAACACTGTGTACACCAACACTATGTATACCATTACTGTGTACACCAACACTCTGTATACCATTACTGTGCACACCAACACTGTGTACACCAACACTGTGTATACCATTACTGTGTACACCATTACTGTGTACACCAACACCGTGTATACCATTACTGTGTACACCAACACCGTGTATACCATTACTGTGTACACCAACACCGTGTATACCATTACTGTGTACACCAACACCGTGTATACCATTACTGTGTACACCAACACCGTGTTATGGTATACTAGTACAACTCTTTATATCTACTTTAATAACATAAAGACAAACAGTTATAGAGAACGTGTGCCCATCTGGACATCCAAAATTTTTATATTCATGCATACTTTGGTTCACAGTTAGTTTGTTAACAACTTACCTGAGTTATTGTAACTCGTCATAAAGAAACACATGTGAGCTTATATGTAAAATAGAATCTTTTTCACCACTTGATAAATGGTTTTTGTAAGAAATGTTTAATATTATTTTTATTTCATTTTATGGTAAAGACTTTTTATATATAAGTGGAGATAAATGTTAATTAATGTTATTATAAAATATTTTAGGTTGTTGACCATTGTGAACGGTGACTAATGTAGATAGATAAACATTAGTCTGTGATGTTTACGGTGTTTATATACTCACTGTAGCTATATAAACAGTGTATGTACACAAACAATGTATATAGACAGTAGGTATGTAAGAATATAGGTATACAATGTACATACATAAACAGAGTTGTTAATTATTATTATACATAAATAATTAAGTTTACATGTTTAGTACAACACTGTACATTGTACAAGTACATCCTATATACACTGGTTATATTACCTACATACTATGTACAGCTGTAGGTATACAAACAGTTTACATAGTGTATATGCGGGCCACGTATACCTATATTGCTTATATATTTATTGTTTTAGACCTTCTTTATCTATATACATTGTTTATATAGCTACAGTGAGTATATAAACACTGTAAACATCACAGACTAATGTTTATCTATCTACATTAGTCACCCTTACCAGTGGTCAACAACCCAAAAAATATTTTATAACAACATTAATTAACATTAATTTTCCTTAATTTATATATAATAAATATTTAACATAAAAAGAACATAAAAATAAAATTAAACAATTCTTAAGAATAAACATTTATTAACGGTAAAAAGTTCTTATTTACATATATAAACTCATAAGTATACTTTATGATGAGTTACAATAAATCAGGTAAATTAAGCTAACAAAAATAACGTGCTGAACAAATCAATGCATGATTTGAAATTTTGGATGTCCAGATGGACAATAACTCTCATTACATTGTTAATATATAAGCAACTCTCTACTCACCTCCCTGTTTAGCTTGAATTCTGATGTCCACTCTGGGCACTAAACCTTCCCATCTACAGTATAATAGTGTTTATGTTAGCTAGAGCCTGGTGTATGACCAACACCGTGTATACCATTACTGTGTACACCAACACCGTGTATACCAACACCGTGTATGCCATTACTGTGTACACCAACACTGTGTACACCATTACTGTGTACACCATTGCTGTGTACACCAACACCGTGTATACCATTACTGTGTACACCAACACCGTGTATACCATTACTGTGTACACCAACACCGTGTATACCAACACCGTGTATGCCATTACTGTGTACACCAACACTGCGTACACCATTACTGTGTACACCATTGCTGTGTACACCAACACCGTGTATACCATTACTGTGTACACCAACACCGTGTATACCATTACTGTGTACACCAACACCGTGTATACCAACACCGTGTATGCCATTACTGTGTACACCAACACTGCGTACACCATTACTGTGTACACCAACACTGTGTACACCAACACCGTGTATACCATTACTGTGTACACCAACACTGTGTTATGGTATACTAGTACAACTCTTTATATCTACTTTAATAACATAAAGACAAACAGTTATAGAGAACGTGAGTGCCCATCTGGACATCGAAAATTATAGTTGGATACAAGAAGAGCCACCCCAGATATGAGAGCAGTACTCCAAGTTAGGACGAATGAATCCCTTATATACTTGGAGCAACTGCTCAGGAGTGAAGTAGCTACGGCATCTGTACAGCATTCCCAACTTTCGGGAGGCAGCTTTAGTTATACTAAGGATGTGTGATTTCCAGGACATATTGGAGGAAATGGTGAGGCCTAACATATTTATTTCAGAATTTGGGGGGATGATAGCGTCCTGAAATGTAATTGATGGGAGATCGTCTATTTTACAAAGTGTAATTGGTAAATATTGAGTTTTGTTACTATTGAACTTAACCAAGTTTGTATCTCCCCATTCAGAGATGCTGCACAGATCCGCGTTGATAGAAGTAATGATATCAGTTCTAGAAACAGATCTAGTTTGAGAGTTAGGAGGAAGGGGAAAATGTGAGGAAGAGTGAAGAGTAGAATCATCGGCGGAAGAATGGATAGAATTAGTTGTAGTGTGAAGTAAATCATTGATGAAAAGAAGGAAGAGAGTTGGTGAAAGAACAGAACCCTGTGGGACGCCACTACTGGTAGAGAGCGAGAGAGAAATCGATCCCTCGACAACAACTGCCATGGATCGGTTCTCAAGGAAGCTAGAGATGAGAGAACAAAGTGGGGGAGAGAAACCAAAGAGGGAAGTTTAGATAGCAAAGACTTGTGCCTTACCCTCTCAAATGCTTTGGAGATGTCGAGGCCATATTTATTATATATAAGTGGAATATTAATGTTAATTAATGTTATTATAAAATATTTTGGGTTGTTGACCACTGGTAAGGGTGACTAATGTAGATAGATAAACATTAGTCTGTGATGTTTACGGTGTTTATATACTCACTGTAGCTATATAAACAGTGTATGTACACAAACAATGTATATAGACAGTAGGTATGTAAGAATATAGGTATACAATGTACATACATAAACAGAGTTGTTATTTATTATTATACATAAATAATTAAGTTTACATGTTTAGTACAACACTGTACATTGTATAAGTACATCCTATATACACTGGTTATATTACCTACACACTATGTACAGCTGTAGGTATACAAACAGTTTACATAGTGTATATGTACATTGTATTCTTATATTGCTTATGCAAGTAAATCACTGCAGGTGCGCGTGATCCAGGTATATGCTGATAACCACAAGGAAAGAAGAAAACACCAAGTTCCCAAGCGCTTTGGTGTAATTCACATCTTCAGGGGTGAGTACAGACTAGAGAGAGAAATACAAACCAAGGTGTATATATACAGAGGAGGGTGAGACCAGGTCCACAATGGTCAGGTATTAGGTAATAACCCAACTAATCTTTAAATAGCACACAACGGTTGGTGGTCAGGTGACCCGGCCTTCTCACCTGGTTACATATATTGTTTATATTTATTGTTATAGAGCTTCTCTATCTATATACATTGTTTATATAGCTACAGTGAGTATATAAACACCGTAAACATCACAGACTAATGTTTATCTATCTACATTAGTCACCCTTACCAGTGGTCAACAACCCAAAATATTTTATAACAACATTAATTAACCTTAATATTCCACTTATATATAATAAATATTTATCATATATTAATATAAAAATAATGTTAAACATTCTTTAAAAATATACATTTATTAAGCGGTGAAAAAAGTTATTTTTTACATATAAACTCATACTTGTTACTTTATGCCGAGTTACAATAACTCATTACATTGTTAATATATACGTTCTTTTTTATTATTTCCTGTTTGGATTTTATTTTGGATGTCCACTTGGGCACTAAACTCTGCCATCTACACTACATTAGTCTTTATGTTAGCTAGATTCTGGTGTGTGACCAAGACTGTGTTCTGACCTCACGGCAGGGTTTAGCTCCTGAGGGATAATTATCAAATATGGCCAGTGCTATGTGTGGTCTGGTGTGGGCGAGTTTGTTGGCCAAGCTGGAGAGGGCCACGTTGGAGAACATGAAATTAAAGGAAGAGATGGCGAGGATGAAGGAAGAGGCAGGACAAGGAAAGCCAGTGCCTGACGAAAACTCAAGTGAGTGGAAGGTTGTGAGAAGAGGGAAGACCAAACTGATGATGAAAAAACACACCAAGGATACGTCAACAACGACAACAACAGCTAAGTGTACCAACTCGTTCAGCCCCTTGATAGACGAATTGGACGTTAGTACACTCAGGGACAAGGCTGACAAGGAAGGTATAAAAACTTTAAATGTTGGTGACTCACAGGTAAGGTACTTGGACAGGGCTTTTCGTAGTAAAAACAAAAATAGGATGAGGGTGTGTTTGCCAGGGGCTGGGGTGGGGGATATAGTTGAGAGGATGGACAATATCTTGTCTGGTAATGAGAACAAACCCATTATCTGCCTCAGTGCAGGAGGCAATGACATTGGCCGGTGTAGGAGAGAGGAACTTCTTGATAAGTTCAAGGCAGCCATAGATCGTATTAGGACTAAGGGAGGGATCCCTATCATATGCCGTGTCCTGCCTAGAAGGAGAGTTGGCAGTGAATGGTCGTCAAGGGCAGTTGGTGTCAACGACCATCTTGACAGATATTGCAAGTCAATATCAGTCCCATTCATTGACAACTGGGACAACTTCTACGGCAGAAGGGATCTTTATGCTAGGGATGGGGTGCACCTGTCTCGGGATGGGGTGGCAACCCTGGCTGGGTCTCTAGAGGGGGGGGGGGCAGTTCAAAAGATATCGAAGGGTTTAAACTACTAGGGGAACATATGGGCACGAGGATGGAGGAGACTGCAGTGGGAGGGGGTAAACAAAGTAAAGGTTTACAGGGAAATAGTGTTAGGAATGATGACAAAGCTAAATTTTACAGTGAGTTAAGACCTAAACGCAGTAAAGGGAGGACTCAGAACACAACTAACCTAAATGTCTACTATGCAAACAGTAGAAGTATGAGAAACAAAATGGATGATATTAGGGCCTTGGTATGTACCGAAAAAATCGATATAATAGCATTCACTGAAACATGGATCAACCTAGACTCACATGAGTTACCTTTCGAATACCAAATTGAGGATTACAAATTGTTCCATACCGATAGGCAAACCAGGAAAGGAGGCGGAGTAGCAATCTATGTCATGGATAATCTGAAGTGTGAAATAAATAAGGAAATATAAACTGAGCGGAATACAGAAACAATTTGAATAGAATTAATCGACGGTAGGGAAAAATTAATCATAGGAGTAATATATAGACCTCCCAATCTTGATAGCGTCAATGAGCGACTTATCTGGGATGAAATGCGCAGGGCTTCCATACACAACAAAGTCTGTATAGTAGGCGACTTTAACCTTGGCCAAATAGATTGGACTGACCTTACGGGTAACTCGGTATCAGAGGATTTCCTCAAAACGATCCAGGACTGTTTCCTAAGTCAACATATAACCGAACCCACCCGGGGTAATAATATAGTCGATTTAGTTCTGCTGAACAGAGAAAACTTCATTAGCAATGTCGAGGTAGGGAACGAACTTGCAAACAGCGATCACAAAGAAATTAGATTCCAGTTAGATTTTCAGGTCAGACGTAAGGAAAATTCCATTAAAGTCCCATTTCAGAAGGGCAAACTTTGATAGTTTAAAGAGGCAGCTGAGAGAGGGGGTGTCACGCTTGGACGTGAACCTGACAGATGACACCGACCTGATAACGAGATCTGAGATTGCTGAGTTCCACGACAATTTAAATAACGAGTTACTTAATGCACAAAGGCAGAACATACCATACAAAAAACTCAGATCAGCCAACAATGACCCTAAATGGATGAATAATTATTTAAAGAACATTATTTGCCAAAGGAAGGCTATAGGTAGAAGGATAAATCATGGCGAAATTTACCTCCTGGAGTATTATAAGGTATTGGTTGGTAGGGTTAAGACCGAGATAAGAAAAGCAAAGAAAAATAATGAACTGAAGATAGCAAGGGAGGCGAAGGCAAACCCCCAAAGGATTCTACCAAATGTATCAAACTAAAACACGAGATAAGATTGGACCAATACGTTTAGATACCGGCGAGCTAACTGATAACGACGGAGAAATGAGCAATAATCTGAATAAATATTTTTCAACAGTTTTCACCACCGAAAATTTAAACATGATACCCGAGGCACCGACTCTTTTCAGGGATAATGAAGAAAACAAATTAAGCGAGATAGTAGTGACTAGTAACGATGTTAATAAGCAAATAGACAAACTGAAGCCTAATAAGTCACCAAGTCCGGATGAGTTATTTGCCAGAGTATTAAAGGAATGTAAGGAAGAGCTTAGTATGCCCTTAGCAAAGTTGTTTAACATGTCATTAAAAACAGGAGTAGTACCAGAATCCTGGAGGATAACGAATGTAATACTGATTTTCAAGAAGGGGGATAGATCACTATCCTCTATCTACCGCCCAATCAGTCTAACATCAATAGTAGGCAAATTACTAGAATCAATCATTTCAAACTTTATTCGAAACCACCTGGAGAAGCACAAATTGATCAATGATTCCCAACATGGCTTCACAAGTGGGCGTTCATGTCTAACTAATCTATTAACATTCTTTTCATCAGTTTTCGAACCGGTGGACGAGGGGCACAATTATGATGTGGTACCCACCCTGCCTTCACCAGGCGCATCCCCAAAATTTGCCGTTTGCGATAAAGTCGTTGAAGTATTAACGTTAGCCTTTGCCAACGCCTGTGAAGTTCCCGGCCAGCAACAGTACTCATTATTTCACGGCCATAAACGGTATAAAGAGTCTTACATTGCAGCAACCAGTTATTTATTTCAAAATGTTGCCACCCACTATGACCCCAAAACAAACGAATCCAAACTCAAAAACCCTGACGAAACAACACCGTAAGAACCGACCAGCCAGAGATTTGTATAAACACAAGGAAACCCTGACGTGCCTTGCCTTTAAAACAATGCTACCGGTTCAAAAGTTTGTCAACGAAGCAGCCCATCCATACCTGCACAGGAAATCTCACCAAGTCAGTTTTGAAGCGTTCAGTTCTGGTCAACAGATACAGAATTATTATAGAATCCTTTGAAAGAATCCAGAAGAGAATGAGACAAGATTCAATCCCCATCAGTAACCTTGAGTACAGAGGACAGGTTAAAGTATCTTAATTTGCACTCCCTCGAGAGATGTAGAGGAAAAGACATGATAGAGGTGTATAAAATGAAAGTCAGGTTAAAACAAAGGGGACATACAAAAGGTACTCAAACTATCCAACCAGGAGCTAATCCCGTAACAAGGGTTTTGTAAATTAGACAAAATTTTAGATGAAAGTGAAACAGGTAAACACTGGTTTGGAAACAGAGTAGTGTATTGAATGGAAACAAGCCACCAACATCATCATTAACTCGAATACGCTGAATTGCTTCAAACATAGCAAGGTTGATGCTTATATATAATAAGTGTATTGGTAACGTGGGCTCCTGCCCAGTACAAATAATAGGCCCGCTGCAGTTTCCTCCATTCTTATGGGTGTTCTTATACCATTGGCTGTGTATGAATTCAAATACCGTGTATACCATTACCAGTACACCAACACAGTGTATACCATTACTGTGTACACCAACACCTCGTGTATACCATTACTGTGTTCACCAACACTGTGTACACCAACACTATGTATACCATTACTGTGTGTACACCAACACTCTGTATACCATATTACTGTGCACACCAACACTGTGTGTACAATTCAACACTGTGTATACCATTACTGTGTACAATTCAACACTGTGTATACCATTACTGTGTACACCAACACTGTGTATACCATTACAGTGTACACCAACACCGTGTATTCCATTACAGTGTACACCAACACTGTGTATACCATTACAGTGTACACCAACACTGTAAGTTGTAGTATACTAGTACAACTCTTTATATCTACTTTAATAACATAAAGACACAAATAGAGTAGAGAACGTGTGCCCATCTGGACATCCAAAATTTTTATATTCATGCATACTTTGGTTCACAGTTAGTTTGTTAACAACTTACCTGAGTTATTGTAACTCGTCATAAAGAAACACATGTGAGCTTATATGTAAAATTGAATCTTTTTCACCATTTGATAAATGGTTTTTGTAAGAAATGTTTAATATTATTTTTATTTCATTTTATGGTAAAGACTTTTTATATATAAGTGGAAGATAAATGTTAATTAATGTTATTATAAAATATTTTAGGTTGTTGACCATTGTGAACGGTGACTAATGTAGATAGATAAACATTAGTCTGTGATGTTTACGGTGTTTATATACTCACTGTAGCTATATAAACAGTGTATGTACACAAACAATGTATATAGACAGTAGGTATGTAAGAATATAGGTATACAATGTACATACATAAACAGAGTTGTTATTTATTATTATACATAAATAATTAAGTTTACATGTTTAGTACAACACTGTACATTGTATAAGTACATCCTATATACACTGGTTATATTACCTACACACTATGTACAGCTGTAGGTATACAAACAGTTTACATAGTGTATATGTACATTGTATTCTTATATTGCTTATGCAAGTAAATCACTGCAGGTGCGCGTGATCCAGGTATATGCTGATAACCACAAGGAAAGAAGAAAACACCAAGTTCCCAAGCGCTTTGGTGTAATTCACATCTTCAGGGGTGAGTACAGACTAGAGAGAGAAATACAAACCAAGGTGTATATATACAGAGGAGGGTGAGACCAGGTCCACAATGGTCAGGTATTAGGTAATAACCCAACTAATCTTTAAATAGCACACAACGGTTGGTGGTCAGGTGACCCGGCCTTCTCACCTGGTTACATATATTGTTTATATTTATTGTTATAGAGCTTCTCTATCTATATACATTGTTTATATAGCTACAGTGAGTATATAAACACCGTAAACATCACAGACTAATGTTTATCTATCTACATTAGTCACCCTTCACAATGGTCAACAACCTAAAATAATTTATAACAACATTAATTAACATTAATCTTATACTTATATTTAATAAATATTTTAAAGATAATAACATTAAAATAACGTTAAACATTATTTATGAATAAAAATTTATTAAGCGGTAGAAAAGGTTCTTATTTACATATAAACTCATAGGTGTTACTTTATGACGAGTTACAATAACTCAGGTAAATTGTTAACACCTTAACGTTGAACAAATCAATGCATGTAGATATGAAATTTTGGATGTCCAGATGGACAATAACTCATTACAGTGTTAATATATAAGCAACTTCTAATAATTTTCTGTTTAGTTTGAATTCTGGATGTCCACTTGGGCACTAAACTCTTCCATCTACAGTATAATAGTGTTTATGTTAGCTAGAGCCTGGTGTATGACCAACACTGTGTATACCATTACTGTGTACACCAACACCGTGTATACCAACACCGTGTATGCCATTACTGTGTACACCAACACTGTGTATACCATTACTGTGTACACCAACACCGTGTATACCATTACTGTGTACACCAACACCGTGTATACCAACACCGTGTATGCCATTACTGTGTACACCAACACTGTGTATACCATTACTGTGTACACAACACTGTGTATACCATTACTGTGTACACCAACACCGTGTATGCCATTACTGTGTACACCAACACTGTGTATACCATTACTGTGTATACCAACACCGTGTTTACCATTACTGTGACCAACACCGTGTATACCAACACCGTGTATGCCATTACTGTGTACACCAACACCGTGTATACCATTACTGTGTACACCAACACCGTGTATGCCATTACTGTGTACACTAACACCGTGTATACCAACACCGTGTATGCCATTACTGTGTACACCAACACCGTGTATGCCATTACTGTGTACACCAACACTGTGTACACCATTACTGTGTACACCAACACCGTGTATGCCATTACTGTGTACACCAACACTGTGTATACCATTACTGTGTACACCAATACCGTGTATACCAACACCGTGTATGCCATTACTGTGTACACCAACACTGTGTATACCATTACTGTGTACACCAACACCGTGTATGCCATTACTGTGTACACCAACACTGTGTATACCATTACTGTGTACACCAACACCGTGTACACCAACACCGTGTATGCCATTACTGTGTACACCAACACTGAGTATACCATTACTGTGTACACCAACACCGTGTATGCCATTACTGTGTACACCAACACTGTGTATACCATTACTGTGTACACCATTACTGTGTACACCAACACCGTGTTATGGTATACTAGTACAACTCTTTATATCTACTTTAATAACATAAAGACAAACAGTTATAGAGAACGTGAGTGCCCATCTGGACATCGAAAATTCGTATTTGTAATCTTGTATTTTCTGAACGTTAGGGTGTTAATAATTTACCCGAGTTATTGTAACTCGTCATAAAGAGACACATAAGAGTTTATATGTAAATAAGAACCTTTTCCACCTCTTAATAAATTTTTGTTCTTAAGTTATGTTTAACGTTATTTTAATGTTTTTATCTCTCAAATACTTATTATATATAAGTTGAAGATTAATGTTAATTAATGTTGTTATAAAATATTTTAGGTTGTTAACCATTGGTAAGGGTGACTAATGTAGATAGATAAACATTAGTCTGTGATGTTTACAGTGTTTATATACTCACTGTAGCTATATAAACAATGTATATAAGATAGAGAAGGTCTATAACAATGTATATAAACTTTTTTCTGGAGTTTGGCTCACGCCACACTCTGCCAGAGGTGTGGTAGCATAGTGAGCTCCTTCAAGACCAAGCCCGGCCAACACTGGCGCATCCACACCCTACCTCCAGCCACGCCTACCTCTGTCCACACACCCCTACCTCCATCCACACCCTTCCTCCCATCCCCTCTCCCTCCATCCACACCCTACCTCCAGCCACACACCCTTCCTCCCATCCACACCCTACCTCCAACCACACGCCCCTACCTCCCATCCACACACCTTCCCTCCCATCCACAGTCTCCCTCCCATCCACACACCCTACCTCCCAACCACACCTTCTCCCATCCACACACCCCTACCTCAACACCCTTCCTCCCATCCACACACCCTACCTCCAACCACACACCCTTCCTCCCATCCACATACCCTACCTCCAATCCACACACCCTTCCTCCCATCCACACACCCTACCTCCATCCACACACCCTACCTCCATCCACACACCCTTCCTCCCATCTACACACCCTAGAAAGAAAAATAAATTAATATTTGATGATTTTGATATTCTTCATGAGCAAAGAGCGAGTCATCAGTCGAACATTAACTCACGTCTCACGGCCTAAAACTCCAAATCATAATAATAATAATAGTAATAACAATAGTAATAATAATAAAAATAGTATTGGAAGTACAGTATTACGCTTATGCTAACCGTGGAAGCCAACTGCTTCTTTTGGTTGTGGACTAGTTTAGTGAGGTAAGAGCGGATCGTTGACGAAGCTTCGAAACTCGTGACTATGTTTCGTTCAATTCAATTTCAATTCAATTCAATTCAATTTCAATTGTTTATTCCTTGATAGAGGAAGCGGGATCCTAGTGCTGTCACTAGGTACCCCTGTACAATGACACCAGAGTCATCTGGCAAGTGTGAAAAGTATATACAGTATAAATATTATAAAGGGGCTTACTAAAGCCTAAGGAAGGAAGGATGTTCCTTTAACACATAATTAATATTATTTACAAAATATCTGGCCAGTATTGGGAGGATCATCGTGTCTCCGTCAGGGGGTCGTGGAGTGGTGGTCCAGCAGGCATCACGGAAGCGTTGTGTGTGGGGACATCTTAGGAGGTAGTGAATAAGGGTGCGGCTGTCGGGTCTTCTGCATAACGCACAAGAGCGTTGCTCAGGGGATGTGGGGATACCAATCTCCCAAGCAAAGTCATACCCAATGATGATACAGGCAGCAATCACGTCCCCCTTCCGCGACCCTTTCCCGTAGACGTATGAGAAGTCAGGAAGTTTACGGAGGACATCGTACCATGTGGGCGGGGAGTCCAGGGGGATGGCTGCTTCCCGAGCTTCTCTCTGTTTGCGGCGGATTTGGGTCCTAATCTGTAAGAGTGTTCGAGGAACAACGTAGTCAGGTGTGGCCTTGTTGCAGCCAGTCTTGGCAAGGTCATCTGCTGCCTCATTCCCAAAGATACCGACATGACTAGGTATCCATAGGAATGTCACAGGACGGCCTTCATCCTGAAGTGTGGATGTTAACCCTCGTATTCGGAGGATGAGGTCCTTATTTTCCCCAGATCCAAATGCGATCCCGTCGAGAGCAGACCTGGAATCGCAGCAGACAAGCAAGGGGCAGAAACCATCTGCTTCTTCCTCAGCGAGAAGGGCAGCAAGGAGGGCTATTAGTTCAGCCTGAGTGGAGGATGCCCCGTCAGAAACTCTGAGAGACAGTTTGATAGGCTCAGGGGCATCAGGACGGAAGATGTAGACACCAGCCCCGGCCCTATCTGTAGCGGGGTCAACAGAACCATCAGTGTAGAGGACGACCCTACCTGGGGACCAGTGGGCGATCCTGGAGAGGTGGTATTTGCAGAGAATAACAGGGTTCACCTGGGATTTCGGGAGCGGTCCACCGAGGGCAATCACTTCAGGTTGAAATCCAGCCAGGGAGAAGGAGACGAACCAACAGCAGGGGTGACAACAATATCAGGCAGGAGGTCGTGTTCCTGAAGGGCTCGGATGAGTGACCCTCGCCACTGTCTTCTAGATGGAGGTCGGTCTCGGACAGCAGTAGTCAAGTTGGTTTGGACATAGTTGCCCCTAGGATCCCGTAGAATGGAAACGGCAGTTTTTAGGTAAAACTCCTGGACACGATCCTGTAAGGGGGAAAGACCAAGTTCGGTATATAGAGAAGTAGAGCGCGTCCACTGAGGAGCCCCAAGGATGATACGAGCAGCTTTCCTCTGGATAACTTCGAGACGGTTGACAGCAGTCCGACTAATGTTGACGAGGGCAGGGGCGGCGTAGTCGACACAGGAACGAACAAAAGACTTGTACATGGTGAGAAGTACAGGGATGCTGGCACCAAGGGAACCCCTGCACATGGTAGAGAGGGGAGCGAGACGCCGAAAACATATGTTCCCGGAAGATAGCGGACTTCAGGGATCTGACAATGTGTAGTGAGTTAGCATACACACTCCAGGTATTTTTGTCTCATTAACCCAGTCCAAGGGCGTTCCTGGATAAGAAAAGGGGTGGAGGTACACACGACCGTGCCACATGGCTTTGTTTTCGCAGTTGAAAGAAGGAAACCAAGTGAATCACACTCTGGAGACCAGATCAAGGGCTTCCCTGCATGCTGAGGTAGTCAGCTTGGAGGAGGACATCACGGCATATCCTGAGTGGACAACTTCTGTCGGCCACGGGAGTGATGCAATGGAGTGCATGAGAGTGTTAAACAAGGTGGGACTCAGGACTCCACCTTGAGGGTGCCGAGGTTCATTTTGAACAGGAGACATAGAGCCTTCTAACGCGAACCCGGGCCTGACGTCCAGTGAGGTAAGAGGCGATCCATTGTAGAAGTCTCCCTTTAACCCCTAACCGCAAGTTCAGCTAAAATGAGGCAGGCTGGAGCTGTATCAAAGGCTCCCTTTGATATCAAGGAAGACGGAGACGCTGGGCAGTCTGATTGCAATAAAGTGTAAAGGAAGCAATGGAGGCTGTGCTGCGATGTTGAATGAAAACATTGAGGGAGTTGTGAAGCCGCCTATGGTGTGAAGAAGGCGAGATGGAGCACCCTCTCCATCATCTTGCAAACACAGGAGGTAAGACTAATGGGTCGATATTTCCCAGGACTTCCCGGCTTAGGGATGGGGATAATAGTGGCATTTTCCAGTTGGGACGGGAGAACCCCATGTTCATACATTTACATTGTAGAGAGTGTGCTGGCAAATGTTAGGAATATTAGTACAGGCGTTGAGGACGGAGTAGGGCACTGATCATCCCCAGGAGAGGCCAAGTCTTTCAGAGCGACGAGCACTGGGTCAAGCCTCGAACTGTGTGATGGGATGATCAGTGGGGCAGGGAGGTAAGAGCGTTAATGAACAACAGGCTCAGACGCACGATGCGGCCCGCACCGCCTCCTGCATTGGACCTGAAGCCTCAGGGAGGAAGCTCAGCCCAGTCCTCCAATAAAGAGCAGGCAAGGGAGGCAAGGCCAGGGTGGGAGGAGGCCTCCGTCGAGTAACTCAGATAGCATTAATCCGATTCCATACATAAGAGAGGGTGACGACTGAACGATAGAGATCCCAGTGGAAGGATAGCCAGTCCGGCCATCTTATCCGACGGCGCCCTGAGCGTAAAGGAGCACCAATTTTGAAGTCTCCAGTCTGAGACCGAGACTTCCCATGGCAGTAGATGGAGATCACGGTTACCTGCCGGAGATGTCTCATGGCAGGGATAATGATACCAGTAGTTGGTGGCACCCCCAAGACGGGAGGAAGTGGAGGGTAGCGATTGACAGAGTCATACACAGCATCAACAAAATCAGCGCTGTAAGCATTGGCGGGACTGAGGGACAAATATAGAATCCGCCCAGGTAGAAAGGTATTGCAAAAGGGAGAACAGCATCTGTGTGTGAGACGAAGGCGAGGGGATCGTTATGAGTTGATGTCGGGCAGAGAAAGAGAGCCTGAGATGGTAGTAACGGCAAGATGGTCACTATACAGAGCAGGCTCGGTGCAGACGGTAGGATGAAAGGAAGTATGACCGTTCAGTAAGCCAACATCAAGGAACTATGGGGAGGCGAGTAGGATCGTCAGGACAAAGAAAGCGAACATCATCATCCCCATTAAGAAACTGTGAGAGATGTGATCCATTAAGGGTACATGGAGCGGAAGACCGAGTAAGAGAGGATGGCGTGGGCTTAAAGTCGCCAAGAACAATAGTGGAACCCCATCATGGAGGTCGTGAAGAACCTGGGCCCGGTATAGAATCACTTTAAAATGAACATTGACTACACGAAGCGTCCTAGGTCACCAAGAGTAAGGAGACAGCAATCAGACGGGGGGTCCATGTGAGTCAGGTGAAGGGAGACGAACAGATGGAATGGTGTTACGCACAAGGGTGAGGAGGCTACGAGCCCGCCCACGGTACTGAGGCAGGGTGTAAAACAGAATAGCCAGAGAGGCGGAGGGAGTAACATCGTCTGTGATGGTTTCCTGAAGTAGAGCAACATCTACTTGATGGGAGAGCACAAACTGGGCGAGGTCTGTCCGGCGAGTCCCTGGCTGCTCCATTGTGGCAAAGAGGGAGGGAACGGCCTCCGGTGTGAGATGAGTCGGGAGGGGCTAGATTAGCTCCAGAGGAGGCACCAAATTTGCTGGAGAGAAATGGAGAGGAGGAGGGAGAGCGAGGGATGGATCCTCCATCTCGGGAGATGGAAGGAGTAGTGGGTCATCAGGGTTTGCAAAGCGCGCCCTGTTGGGTCAGGGTGTCCAGAATGAGTTGTTGTTGCTTCTGGGTAATGTCGCAATTGTTTCACAAACAAGTCGAGTTGGGCTGGAGAGAAGGTTGATTTGCTTGGCGGCGATCCAGACGGAGAGTGATTGTTTCCAGAACCAACTCTGGTGTACCTGCATGAGCTGAGGTGGCGGCGAGGATTGCCGAGGCCCGACTGGGCATGTGGGGTGGGTGGTGAAGCGACGGAGAGGGACGGGGTGAGGGTTCAGCTGAGTAAGAGGTGGTGGTGCTGGTGAGAGACAGCGGGTCCGGTGTGGGCAGGAGATGGTGGTGACTGTGTGGCAGGGTCGGCAACGACCTTGAAACAAGAACGGTAGGGAGAGGGAGGAGGGGAGAAAGGATGGGTGGTAGGGGTGATGGAGGGGTGGTGGTAGAGGAGAGGAGATCAATGGGAAATCCTTGCAGGATGGAAGAGGCGGTGGTGGATAGGATTGAGGTTTGCTGATAGGGGCTTCGCCAGAGACGCAGGGCGGTGGTACAAGGTAAGTTTTCCTCGGCGAGTGCCAGGACGCTGTGTGGGCAATTGGCATTCCAGGCGTGGTGATCGCCATGGCAATTGACGAATCGTGAATAATCCGGGATTTTGTTCTGAATTTTCGATTTGCATTCCACTGTGTCGAGGACTCACAGAAACCGCAGGCTACCATCTTCGCAGCACTCCCAGGTGCGGTGTTTCCACGCATTGGCAACGCCTACAGATTTCGGGTTCCGGAGCAAATCGGTCGAGAGGACAGTTGTGAATTGGTCCTACATTCACCTTCGGGGAGGAGCCCACCCACCAGCCGATGAGTTCGTTGGATGGACGTTTGGAGACCGGGCTATGGCGTTCTATGTCCAGTGTGCAAAGGGAGAAGAGGGCTAAGATCGTCGATAGGATCTCCCCAGGTACGTGGCCAACCATTACCTTTGTTACGACGAGTTTCTGGGGTGATGATGGTGAACTTCAGCATCACCTCCCCTGGGAGCAGGAAAGCCCACCTGAGTGAGCAGGCGTACTACTGGCCCCATTTGTGTGGTGACCATCACGGCTGTGGACCTCGGCGGAGGCGTAAGTGTTGAGTCCTGAAGTGGAGAGAGCAGTGACGGAAGAACCAGGTCGTCCGCAGTGCTCAGAGGCAAGTCCCGAGGGAAGGCAAGACGACGAAGGCGCGACGGGCAGGGAGACAAAGGGAATCCCCATGTCCATCGGCCGGGCGGAGGGTCGGCCATTGAGCCACATGTAGGCTCACTTGGGGACCCCGGCGACAGGAGTCCACTTCTCTACAGCCCCAGAAGGGGTGCAAGGGGAGCCGTGGGCCCCCGCTGGAGACCCTGACTTCTGAGGTTTCTCAGTTTCTTCGACGGTCTTCAAGAAGAAAGTCGTCAGTATCACTGTCACCTACTGCCGCCGTTTCTAACGAACGGGAGCGTTTAACGGCGTGGGCATAGGGCAAGCACGCTAAGCAACACTGCAGTCAGGTGAGTGGTAATGACGTCACACTATCACACTGGCGCATGCGCAAACTTGAAAACTTTGCTCAGAGGGATCGCGGTAGGACCAGATGCTTTATCCCCAAAAAATGACAAAGTCCAAAAGCAATGTAACAAAAAATATATGCCACTGTGTTGATATTCGTCTTACTATATTGTCTGCACAGGCTGGGATGGTAGATCCTGAACGTCAGAAATACGAATTTTAAGGAGCAGTCTCTTACAGCCTTTGTTGACACACTACGCACGCACGCATGCCGTTTCCTATCTTTCGTTAATAATTATCAGTTTTATTTTAGCTAATGGTGGATAGAAATGATTTAAGAAAATTAATGAGATTATAGATGACAGACCAGTCGTGTATGGTGTTCTTTCCGCCGTCCAGTCGATAATTTTCATATGAATCAGTAAAGCGAACCAATGAATTAAGGAGTCGAAGCACCTCGGGTTCGCCACTCGCCAGTCATCATTAAAGGTATGACAGTGGTGGTGGCAACATGTGTGTGTGTGTGGTCATACAGTATTTGATCGCTATTTCCATGTTTTACGTTTGCTGTTTGTGGATTACCTCGTGTTTGTGGCGTCGTGAGGACTTCCAGGACTCTACGTTGTGGTTATTAGCAGTTGAGTGAAGGTAAGGTGATAACAAGTTGTGTTGTTGTACTGTGGGGTCCAGGGAGGAGGAGGCGGTAGTGTAGCTCTCCGCCGTGTGTACAGGAGTTGTGGATGCCGTGGCTCGGACAGAAAATACTGCTATTAAGATGGCTATTAACCTAAGCTAGTATGTGGTATAGACAGATAATACTGCTATTAAGATGGCTATTAACCAAAGTTAGCATGTGGATAGACATATAATACTGCTATTAAGATGGATATTAACCTAAGATAATATGTGGCTATATGAATAAAATCCTAGAATTAGTATCGGTATATTGTTGTTGCAGTGCGGGGTACTTATCCACCTGTACTGGGACCTTGATTTTGTATGAATTTATTGAGTAAAAATCATACATACTTACATGCATACATACACACATACATACATGAGGGTTAACGGCCTGGTTATTTCATGTTAAACACCTTGTTCAGTTGAAGTTTTTGTTAGGGTAAGAGTGGGAGGTATCGTCATGGGGGCCAATATGCTGCTATTGCTGAAGTAAATGGTCACAACAACATGCAGGGTGAACACTATAATGACTCTTATATTATCTCCCAATAATAACCCTTAGATTAACTCAAAATATAGGTATCATGTTGAAGATGAATCATGAAATGCATAACTTAAAATTATAAAGTTAAGAGACCACAAACAAAGGTCAAGTAAAGGAACAATTTAAGTACAGTACTGGTCTGTTGCCTCGTTAGCTTTGAAGTGCCAGTAAGACTACACAATACAGCTGTCTAGTCTGGCGTGAACTGTGTTGATTTGTGAACCTTTGTGCACATACATACGCCATCAACACGCGTGCACATACACACACCATACCAACACACACGCACACACCCACCACCAACACACCCACACCCAACCACCACAACAACAACCATCCGGCCTTCCACCCCCCTTTCCATCTACATACACCATACTTGTTCTACCTGTCCCAAGCGGGGTACCACAGGGCAGTATATTGGGCCCGCTGTTATTTGTTTAATGATATGCCAGAACCTATACATTCCTCCATACAATTGTTTGAGGATTATGCCAAGTTATGGTCACGAAAATTGTTACCAAGTTCCAGGTTGATAATCTAACTTTCTGCTTCAATTACACACAATTGCAGGGTATTAATTGTTTCTCTTACTATTGACAACACAAAATACATATATATATTGTTTCTCACTATGGATCTTCTTAATTTTTTTGTTTATTATTATTATTATTATCACCCCAGACACGCACTCTATCACCCCAGACACGCACTCTATCACCCCAGACACGCACTCTATCACCCCAGACACGCACTCTATCACCCCAGACACGCACTTTATCACCCCAGACACGCACTCTATCACCCCGGACACGCACTTTATCACCCCGGACACGCACTCTGAGTTGTATGTGTCACGAAGTCTCATTCAACTTTGACCATAAATATGAACGGAAAGTTTTATAATAAATTTGGCAACAACAACCACCACACTGTGACAACCTGCCATCACACTGTGACAACCTGCCACCACACTGTGACAACCTGCCACCACACTGTGACAACCTGCCACCACACTGTGACAACCTGCCACCACACTGTGACAACCTGCCACCACACTGTGACAACCTACCACCACACTGTGACAACCTGCCACCACTGTGACAACCTACCACCACACTGTGACAACCTGCCACCACACTGCGACAACCTGCCAGTCTGGCTCTCCACACCCCTCCTGACGTCCAACCATCCTCCACGCCCCTCCTGACGTTGCAGCCATCCTCCACGCCTCCTGACGTTGCAGCCATCCTCCACGCCCCTCCTGACGTTACAACCATCCTCCACGCCCTCCTGACGTTACAACCATCCTCCACCCCTCCTGACGTTACAACCATCCTCCACCCTCCTGACGTCACAACCATCCTCCACGCCCCTCCTGACGTCACAACCATCCTCCACGCCCCTCCTGACGTCACAACCATCCTCCACCCCTCCCTGACGTTGCAGCCATCCTCCACGCCCTCCTGACGTTACAACCATCCTCCACGCCCCTCCTGACGTACAACCATCCTCCACACCCCTCCTGACGTCACAACCATCCTCCACGCCCCTCCTGACGTTACAACCATCCTCCACCCCTCCTGACGTTAACCATCCTCCACGCCCTCCTGACGTCACAACCATCCTCCGCCCTCCTGCGTCCACAACCATCCTCCACGCCCCTCCTGACGTCACAACCATCCTCTACGCCCCTCTGACGTCACAGCCATCCTCCACGCTGCTGCTGACGTCACAACCATCCTCCACGCTGCTGCTGACGTCACAACCATCCTCCACGCCCCTCTGACGTCACAACCATCCTCCACGCCCCTCCTGACGTCACAACCATCTCCACGCCCCTCCTGACGTCACAACCATCCTCCACGCCCCTACTGACGTCACAACCATCCTCCACGCTGATGATGACGTCACAACCCTCTGCCTGAGGCAGCCCACGGAGTATAAAGGAAGAATTTATACTCCCGAGGCGACTTAGTGACGTCCTGCTCGGCCATTTGCCAACCAGAGTACGAAGCGATACCCTTAACACGCCTCCCCCCGGTGCTACCACAACTACGAACCACCACAACCACGACCACCACCATCACAACCACGACCATCACAACCACGACCATCACGACCACGACCATCACAACCACGACCATCACAACCAAGACCATCACAACCACGACCACCACAACCACGACCATCACAACCACGAGCACCACAACCGACCATCCAACCAAGACCACCACAACCCGACCACCACAACCACGACCATCACAAACACAACCATCATCAGAGCACGGGTGTGGTAGAGGTGGCTGGCGAGGTGGTGGTTGTGTGGTGTGGTGGTGTGGTGGTATTGTGGTAGAGGTGGCTAGCAAGGCGGTGGTGGGGTGTGGTAGAGGTGGCTGGCAAGGTGGTGGTGGTGTGATTATGGTGTGGTAAGGTGGCTGGCAGGGTGGTGGTGGTGTGTGGTGTGTTAAGTGGCTGGCTGGAGAGGTGGTGGTGGTGGTGTTGGTAGTGTGGTAGAGGTGGCTGGCAAGGTGGTGGTGGTGTGGTGGTGGTGTGTTGAAGGTGGCTGGCAAGGTGGTGGTGTGGTGGTAATTGTGGTAGAGTGGCTGCGAGCTGGAGTAGTTAGTTACGACACACACCACATAAGTAAGTTGTTCTGCACTGGTTCATGTCCTCCAGTGGTGGTAGTAGTGGTGGTAGTAGGGATGGTGGTAGTGGTGGTAGGGATAGTAATGGTGGTGGTGGTGGTGGTATGGTGGTAGGGATAGTAATGGTGGTAGTGGTGGTGGTAGTGGTAGTGGTGAGTGGTGGTAGGGATGGTGGTAGTGGTGGAGGGATGATGGTAGTGGTGGTAGGGATGGTAATGGTGGTAGTGGTGGTGGTAGGTGGTGGATGGGGTAGTGGTGGTAGGGATGATGTAGTGGTGGTAGGGATGGTAATGGTGGTAGTGGTGGTGGTAGTGGTGGTAGGATGGTGGTAGTGGTGGTAGGATGGTGGTAGTGGTGTAGGGATATGGTAATTGGTAGTGGTGGTGGTAGTGGTGGTGGTAGTGGTGGTAGGGATGGTGGTAATGGTGGTGGTAGTGGTAGAGGGGCCCCTGTTGAACCTTGGTGTCACATATCACACACACTGTACAGATTGGAGGGAATAGGGAGAGATGAGAAAGAACAGAGATGGAAAGAAGAGGAGGAGAGAAGGAGGAAGAAGGAAGAGAGGAGGAGGAGAAAGGAAGAGGAGAAGCAGAATTTAATTTGAAAGCCAGAACTTAAACTTTCTCTTAACAATTATATAAATTTTCAGGTCATATATGTTGTGTTAGAGAGAGAGAGATGTCACTGAACCACGCCCATAACTATACCCCACACACACACACACATACACACACACACACACACACACACATACACACATCATCCACTACCAAGAGACATTACAAACAAACAACAACACAGTAACAGACAGAAGGAGAGACAGACAGACAGACAGACAGAGAGACAGAGAGACAGACAGAGAGAGAGACAGACAGAGAGAGAGACAGACAGAGAGAGAGACAGACAACATCCTTCACAAAGACACATTACACACTCAAACTTGTTACCTTCACTGACATGGCTCAGTTCTTATGTCGTAAATCCTCAACAACTTTCTCTGATAAAACTAAACAGATGTGAATATTATGATGGGTGTGTGGACCAGACAACAGTGTGTGTGGACCAGACAACAGTGTGTGTGGACCAGACAACGGTGTGTGGACCAGACAACAGTGTGTGTGGACCAGACAACGGTGTGTGGACCAGACAACGGTGTGTGGACCAGACAACGGTGTGTGGACCAGACAACTGAGTAGTGAACCGAACGGCAGAACTGATGATGGACCAGACGGCAGACAACGGTGTGGACCGAACAGCGGTGTGGACCGAACAACAGTGTGTGGACCAGACAACAGTGTGGACCAGACAGCAGTGTGTGGACAGACAGCAGTGTGTGTGGACCAGACAGCAGTGTGTGTGTGGACCAGACAACGGTGTGGACCAGACAACGTGTGTGTGAAGGCCAGACAACGGTGTGTGTGGACCAGACAACAGTGTGTGTGGACCCGGGCAGCAGTGTGGACCAGACAGCAGTGTGGACCAGACAACGGTGTGGACCGAACAACGGTGTGTGGACCGAACAGCGGTGTGTGGACCGGGCAACAGTGTGTGGACAGACAACGGTGTGTGTGAACAGACAGCAGTGTGTGGACCAGACAACGGTGTGTGGATCAGACAACAGTGTGTGGACCAGACAACGGTGTGTGGACGAACAACGGTGTGTGGACCAAGAGATAACTTATTGAGTCTCACTGTTAATTTTGTCTGACACTCTCCCCACACACTCTCCCCACACTCTCCCCACACTCCCCACACACACTCTCCCCACTCTCCCTCACACACTCTCCCTTACACACTCCCTCACACTCTCTCCCCACTCTCCCTCTCCCCACTCTCCCTCTCTCCCTCTCCCCACACTCTCCCCCACACACTCTCCCCCACACACTCTCCCCCACACACTCTCCCTCAGCCACTATCTTGTACATTGAGTTTCCAATACTAAAAAATTCTGCTTCAATTAAATAAATTTCTTTCCATTAAACTTAACTAAAAATTTGACTCAGGTGATGAAAGAAAAATTACCTTATGTATAATTCTGTATCATACATCATACATAGACACCATACATCATACATAGACACCATACATCATACACAGACACCATACATCATACACAGACACCATACATCGACACCATACACCCTCACACTGAGCTGTACACCCACACCATACACCCTCACACTGAGCTGTACACCCACACACTACACCCACACACTGAGCTATACACCCTCACCATACACCCACACACTGAGCTATACACCCACACCATACACCCACACACTGAGCTATACACCCACACACTGGTAGTCAGCAGGGAGACTCTCAGTATGTAATGAAGTAGTTGGTCTCTCAGTCAAACTTTAATTGGCTCAGATGTGGAGGGCGGGCTGAGCATTGTGTAGCCGTCCTGCTGCTGCCAGAAGTAGTAGTAGTAGATAGTATTAATAGTAGTAACTATCCTAGTGTGTTGAGTTAGTTGTGCCGCAGATCTATGTGGCATTCAGTGACTGTTGCCCCGTAGTTCAATATCTGCAACCGTTGTCAGCTTTGAGGCCGAAGATCTCGTTCCCCTGAGGCAAAACAATACAGACCTAAGGAGAGAGAAGGACAGTCGACATCTCAACCAGACTGCAATGTACAGTAGCTTCTGTGCTGCTGCTTCTGTTCAGATAACTCCTCGGCCAGTCTGACGTAGAAGCATCTTGCACTTGGTCCCATCCCACCAGAGGTTGTGAACACTAGAGGAGTGAAGCTGCCTTGATCAACGTTCACAATCTTGCCATTCTCGTTCCTCCTGTGTGTAGCATCGAGAGTCAGGCTACGGTGACATGTGGTCACGATTTTGATTACTACTGCTACTACTCCCTAGCTCCCTCCCTGGGCAGCTAAGGAGGGAGGCAAGTCGGGAAGAAGGACGGGAGAGAGAGGTAGAGGAAAAGAACGAAGGAGAGGGAGAGGTTAATAAGAAGGATGGAGTTAAAGAGGGTGAGAAGGTGAACGGGGGGATAAGAGGAGAGGAAGGAAAGTGAGAGGTATGAAAGATAAAGGTAGGGAGAAGGAGGGAGGGAGGGAGAAGGAGGGAGGGAGGGAGGGGAGAGGGAGGGAGGGGGGGAGGGGGGTAAAGCGCTTCCTGAGAAAATAAAACTCCGCCTGGTGACATCATTTATCACATCGATATTAACTTACCCAGCAGTACCTCTTCATACTATGAGCACCACTCAAATATTAAAATTACAGGTGGTCCAAAATGAAGCCCTAAGATTCGTCACAGGTGAAAGATACCCCTTCACCAGAACCACAGCCGAGATACACAGAGACCTGAGAATAAAACCCATCAACCAGCAGCTGCACACCCTGGCCAGCAGAGTCTGGCAATAGATAGAACGATCAGAGCAAGAACTCCTTCAAAGACTCCCACCAGATAACGACAACAACCATACATGGTTCCCAAAAAGTTACCAAATCACAAAAGGTCCATTACCACCCCCGATCTACACGGCCAGGCAATAGACAAACTCCCTAGACCAGCATCCGCCAGTAGGGTCGGCGGAATATGAAATACGGCCCTCAAAACACCCATATATGGGACAGGGTGGGACGTCTAGTGCCTGTACCGACAGACAATAACTAACCCATGACACAACCCTAACACACTATTAGCTTAGTCAGCCCGCCCTCTCTTACCTCCTCCTAAATTTCTTCAATTTCCGAACTATAGCTTCCTTCCCCCACCTCTAATCTTCTTTCACCCATCATTTCTCTATATAAAAAAAAAGGAGGGAGGGAGGGAGGGAAGGAGGGAAAGAGTGGAAGGGAGGGAGGGAGGGAAGGAGGGAAAGAGTGGGAGGGACGGAAGGAGGGAGGGAGGGAGGGAGAGAGGAGGCGTTGTCGTAGAAGTTCTTACACAACAACTTCTCTCTCTACTTCCAGTTGGCTAAGTGATAATCGCCTGAGGCTGCCTTCTATCTCGTGTGGGCCCTGTCCCAGTGGGTTTCTCTCGTGTGGATCCCTGTCCTAATTGTTGAGTTAGGTTAGGTTAGGTTAGGCCCGACGAGAGGTCATAGATATAAGACGTCAGGAATATCGGAGATGAAGCCTATCGGAGGTCAAGTGTATTTGACCTTTTACCCCTGGAGGACAGAGTGAGGGGGTGGGAGGTGGGGGGTGCAGACACCCCCCCACCCGTTGTTGTAATGAACCCTTTATTATCCTCTCTCTCATTATCTTTCTTTATCACTCTTTGTCTCTGTATCTGACAGTTTGTTGTATGGGTAATCACATCAAGTACACAGTGCAGGTTTACAAATAATGTTACCGTACAGTCAGCCAGAGAAGAGTGCTAACCTTCCCTCGCCTTCATAAACGGAAGCTGTTTGTACTATACCGCCCTCTGTGGTTCAGCTCACACACTACAACTCCAGATTACGGTGTTAGTTATGAGTCCTTTATCTTTCCTCTCTGTGTCTGTTACTGAGTTTATGATCGACTCGGTGTGTTGTTGACCAGTGGTAAATCTTCATAGGAACTGTGAGGTGTAACTTATACTGAGTGAGAGTTGTAAACTATTGGACCAATCTGCCAAGAGAGTGTTGTGACGGCACCGAGTGTGAGGAAATACGTAGACAGTGTAGGTATACGAACACTGTACATAGACCGTGTAGGTATACGAACACTGTACATAGACAGTGTAGGTATACAGTGTACCTAGTCAGCACAGCCCGGCACACTGACAAGGTAGGTACTGTATGGTACAAGTGTGGCGGTCATCTCACACCAGCCCCTGGCGTGTGTGAGGTCAAATGACTTGACCTCATTATGTGACACTTGACTGAGGAAGATCTTACCACTTGACTGAGGAAGATTTTACCACTTGACTGAGGAATATCTTACCACTTGACTGAGAAAGATTTTACCACTTGACTGAGGAAGATCTTACCACTTGACTAAGGAAGATTTTACCACTTGACTGAGGAAGATCTTACCACTTGACTGAGGAAGATCTTACCACTTGACTGAGGAAGATTTTACCACTTGACTGAGGAAGATCTTACCACTTGACTGAGGAAGATCTTACCACTTGACTGAGGAAGATCTTACCACTTAACGGTTCTCTCAACACACACTGTTCATATTCTGTTATTATTATTATTATTATTATTATTGTTATTGTTGTTGTTGTTGCTGTTGTTGCTGAGGTTGTTGTTGATGTTGTTGTTGTTATCTACTTAATTCTTCCCCCCTCAAAAATAATAATTACTAAACATCGATGCGAAAAATATTTAATATATACAAGAACGTCATTACACTGCTGATATATTATTCGAGCTGAAATTAACACACACACGGTTAAGTGTTCTCTGTGTGTTAAGTGTTCTCTGTGTGTTAACTGTTCTCTGTGTGTTAAGTGTTCTCTGTGTGTTAAGTGTTCTCTGTGTGTTAACTGTTCTCTGTGTGTTAAGTGTTCTCTGTGTGTTAAGTGTTCTCTGTGTGTTAACTGTTCTCTGTGTGTTAAGTGTTCTCTGTGTGTTAAGTGTTCTCTGTGTGTTAAGTGTTCTCTGTGTGTTAACATTTAAAACTAACATTTATACACACAGGTACAGGTACACACAGGTACAGGCACACACAGGTACACACAGGTACAGGTACACACAGGTACAGGCACACACAGGTACACACAGGTACAGGTACACACAGGTACAGGCACACACAGGTACACACAGGTATGGGTACACACAGGTACAGGTAACACTCATATAACTCGACAAGTAATTAACGTTTGGGTCATTAATTTATTTATATTGGAAATAATGTTATTGTGCCTGCACACACCTGTAATATATGACCCGCCCGCCCACCCAGCCCAGCCAGCCCGGCCCCCTGTACCCAGCCCAGCCCTTGCCCATGCCAGCCAGCCCGCCCAGCCCAGCCCTAGCCCCAGCCCTTGGCCACCCAGCCCATGCCCGCCAACCAGCCTTACCCAGCCCAACTGACAGCCTATTACCCCTGACCATCCATGACATGCCCACCCGATCCAGCCCAGCCATCAGCCCTTAGCCAGCCCAGCCCAGCCTGGCCATGACCAGTATTGGCCAGCAACCCAGCCCCAGCCTGGCATGACCATAATGACCATCCATCTCAATGCCCAGACCAGCCAGCCCAGCCTGACCAAGCCCATGACCAACCCGTCCCCCAGCTGATGACCTGCCCAGCCCAGCCCAGCCTGGACCCAGCCCAGCTAGCCTGGCCCAGCCCCAGCCCCAGCTTTGCTAGCCTACATAGCCCAGCCCCCAGCCTAGGCCAGCCCAGCCTGCCTGGCCCAACCCAGCCCTGCCTAGCCCAACCCAGCCCCTGCCTGCCTGCCCAGCCCCAGCCCCATCCCAGCCCAGCCCAGCCCAGCCCAGCCCAGCCCAGCCCAGCCCAGCCTAGCCCATCCCCAGCCCAGCCCCAACCAATAATTAATTTTTACTGAAGAACTTAATTAGGTCAACAGTTGTCAGGTAGAGACTTAAGTGGACTAATTTACATAACATTTGCATAATCCTTAATGAGCCCGAGATGTGGTGGTCCTTAATTAACAGGTGGAGCGAGGAGGAGGAGGTGGAGGAGGAGGAGGTGAGGAAGAGAAGGTAGTGGAGGAGGAGGAGGTCTCTCTCTCTCTCTCTCTCACCTGCGTAATTCATCCTAATATACGAATGACTAGCCGACGAGCACTACCCCCCCACACACAAATTTAAAGCACTTCCTTCCTTCCTTCCTTCCTTCCTTCCTTCCTTCCTTCCTTCCAGACAGACAGTGATCTCCACCCACCCCCTCTTGTCTCAACACCACAACTGCATAAATTAACACACGGACGTACAGTCAACCAAAGATACACCCACCCCATTCTTGGTCTCGTACTGGCAATTTTACCTGGCAGTACTTGGTGAAGGAAGACTGTATGTAATGTGATTGGTGGATCTGTTTTTGGCTGTATGTAATGGTGATTGTGATTGGTGGATCTGTTTTTAGCTGTATCACTGTCAGGGTAAATATTAAACAATGCAAAAGTAGCAGTTTTACAATAACAAGATATTTATTGTTATTTAAGACAAAGAGAAGTTTCCAAATATTCGTATATTTGGAAACTTCTCTTTAACTTAAATAACAATGAATAGTTTATTATTATGAAACTGCTTTACTTTTCACGACCAATAACCACAATATAGTATGCAGTATAGTGAACGATTAATAGTGTAGTGTACGGTATAGTGAAAATTAGCCAGTGTTGTGTACAGTATAGTGTGCAAGTGTATTGTAGTGTGCAATATAGTGAACAGTGTAGTGTAGTGTACAGTATAGTGAAAGGTGTAGTGTTGTGTACAGTATAGTGTACAGTGTATTGTAGTGTACAGTATAGTGAACAGTGTAGTGTAGTGTACAGTATAGTGAACAGTGTAGTGTAGTGTACAGTATAGTGAACAGTGTAGTGTAGTGTACAGTATAGTGAACAGTGTAATTAGCAATTGTTTTGATATAGTGAACAGTGTAATTAGCCAGTGTACAGTATAGTGAACAGTGTAGTATAGTGTACAGTATAGTGAACAGTGTAGTGTAGTGTACAGTATAGTGAACAGTGTAGTGTAGTGTACAGTATAGTGAACAGTGTAGTGTAGTGTACAGTATAGTGAACAGTGTAGTGTAGTGTACAGTATAGTGAACAGTGTAGTGTAGTGTACAGTATAGTGAACAGTGTAGTGTAGTGTACAGTATAGTGAACAGTGTAGTGTAGTGTACAGTGTAGTGTAAACAAGGCTGGGGGGGACCATTTCATACAACTGGGCATGGTCTCATCAGAGCCTCCTTGTTTATCCCTGCTGTTAACATTGCTGCTCTTATTATTAATACTGCTCTAGTTATTACTGTCTTGTTGTTGTTGTCACTGATAAGTCATCCTTGGTTGGTGTCACTGCTGCTGCTGCTGTGAAAGTGGTAATCGATGTAGGATTTTTAATGCTAGACGCGATTGTATATTTGAAAACTCAATCTCCATCGACTTGTAGGTACAGCCCAGATCAGGAGGCCTGCAACCACAAAATCATCGCCATATGACAAAACTTTATTTTTTTTACTGTGTTTTGGTCACGGCTGTTATTGAACACTCAACGGCCAACCAGGGAGTGTAGTACTGTACGTTTAGTTAAATCAGTTCATAGTGTCATCAGTGACTGCGGAAGAGGTTGTAAATAACTTAAAGTGAATACAAATTGGCAAGCAAGCTGACACGGCATCACTACCAGCAGAAGCCTAGTCGTGTTATAGGTGCCACAGAGACTCTTATGTTTATTTTATTTGTGTGCTTTCTCATGGACTGAAACTGTGCCTACAACACACCATTCACAGGGAGATACAGTGTACACAGTGATAGCACAAAGAGATATAGTCGTTGATGAGAACAGGAAAAGAAAGTATCAGGAAATAATAGTTGAAATAAATAAAAGTCAACAAGCTTGTCTATCCTGAAAGGCATTCTATTACAGCCCAAAAAATTTTTATATGTGTTTCTAAAGGACTGAGTGGGCGTATGATCCGTCGTTCATAGCAAGGTACATAGAGACAGTACATTGATGCCAACAACTCATCCAGGAGAACTGAAAAAAGGGAAATCAGAAGATAACTCGAACTGTCTTGAAGGGTAACACGGGACGAATGAGGGGAGGTCCAGCAGAGGGCAGCTAAGTACTGTTTTGGTTTTCTTTTTAAATAGGTGTAGATCTGTACACAGTCTGCACACCCCCCAACAACAGCAACAACCATAAGGGATATGAAACCTGGGCTAAAGAGGCACCAGGAAATCTGTTGACATGATTACTGCAGGGTGACGACAGATGTAGATGGTACAGACCTGACCAATACAGAGTTTAGGACGATACAAGTTGCCGTAAAGCATGAAGGCTGTTGCTGGTATTGCCCTGACTACATAATCAAGGTGAAAGAGGCGATTGCAAGCCATACGGAAACAAGTTCCCAAGGGATGAAAATAGATGAAGCTGGATCCTTGCTGGTCGCCAAACTTGAACACGTTGGGAAAGAGATCCTTGCTAAGACTGAGGAAGTAGCCGATAGAATGGAGGTGGTAGGGAAGAGGAGTTATGCTCAGGCCTTAACAGGGCCACAGGGGGCGGAGAGTAATGCAGGATCAGAATAGGTTCTACAGCAGCTAGGGACTCTGAAGAAGTGTGTCGAAGAGATGGCAACTAGCAGACCTACTGTAACACAACAGTTGTGTCTCGTGTAACACAACAGCTGTGTCTCGTGTAACACAACAGCTGTGTCTCGTGTAACACAACAGTTGTGTCTCGTGTAACACAACAGTTGTGTCTCGTGTAGTTAGGTTATCATTAAGACTAGAGTCAGTCAGTTGCTTGGGAGAGTCAGAGTGAGTGTACAATATTGCCTCTGTAATCAATACGGCAGTGGTGGCGGTGTTGACGGCGGCGGCGGTGTTGATGGTGTTGGCGGTGGCAGTGGCGGGGGTAGTGGTGGTGGTGGTGGCTGCGGCTGTGGTGAATTTGAATTTGAATTTTGCCGCAGACAGCAGTTAGTTTATTGTGCACCCCACACTCATCCTGTGAGCGGTAGCACAAAAAGGATTACAGAGTATGGGCCACAAAGGGGGTTTATCAGACCCCAGTGATCAGGATATTATGGCAAAGAATATTACAAAGTATTTCCAGTTCATTGTTTGTTTACATCGGTACATAGTAGTTTGTTAGGTACTAGATGTCAATGTGGATACAGCCTTAGTATATCAGCTATTTTGCCATCAGAGATAAATTGTTGTGGTATTGCATAGATAGATAAATAGATATGTTTATTGACCACAGTTAACACTAAAAATATTACACAAGGAGCAAACAACATATTTGAATACAAAACCATCATTGTAAAATATTAAAAGCAATAGATAACTGTACAGTAGTCCAACAAAACTAACACATTTAACAAAGTACAAATGTATAAAGCATCAATTGAACAAGGAACATCAAACATACAACCATAAAATGTCTTGGATAATCTTACCTACAATATCATTTATGAACTTGGTAAACAGATCATATAAAGAATTAATGGCATAAAAGTCTCTAGAATAGTGAGTGCTAGGACAAGCCTTCACAACATGTCTCTTGATGTGCACGAGGCCACACAGGCGCTCTTCCAAGGGCCACGCCCCCGCCTCTCTCCACGCCAGGCTGTGCCCAGACACACTATAACGTGTACAATATATTCTTTGCATATCATTAGTTACATGTTTCTTGGTGAGCTATAAAGCTTGGATTAATGTCCTTATATACATTGCATCTTGATGTGTTAGAGTTGGCAATGGCATTATGTACATCTCCAATTAATACAGACATAGTGGGAACATTATTGTGGATCATATAGCATACAACAGTAGTAGAGGAAATAACGGAATTTATGGCAAATGACAAAGGATCATCATTCATGTTGGTTATCTCAGGCCACATTTATGAGAAAAAAAATTGCGTTGTCTATATTTAAGTAAGTCAGGCAATGAAGGGCAGCCCAGCTCAGCATAACATATTAAAGTGAGTGTTATTCACCTCACTCCCAACACTTCTTTCCTGGCCCAGTTGTAAAGTTTAACATCAGCCCCTACCCACGAGTCACACAGGAGCGATGACACACACACACAGGTAATGAGGCTGACCTGTACCGCCGTCAGACTGTCAGCTAAAGCTTAGGTCACCAGGTGCAATGCTCTTTTGCAACAATATAAATAACTTTAATTACCTGGGCAGCTTGATGCATTTTACCCCCGCTACAGTGAACCTGAGAACAGTGGTATGATAATGGCACCACGAGAAGGTAGTTAGTCTGTACTGGTGTATTGAGTGTGAGGTGAAGGTGTGTGTGTGTCAGGTGAAGGTGTGTGTCAGGTGAAGGTGTGTGTGTGTGTGTCTGGTGAGAGTGTGTGTGTCAGGTGAAGGTGTGTGTGTGTGTGTGTGTGTCAGGTGAAGGTGTGTGTGTGTGTGTCAGGTGAGGTGTGTGTGTGTGTCAGGTGAGGTGTGTGTGTGTCAGGTGAAGGTGTGTGTGTGTGTGTGTGCTCAGTGAAAGGTGTGTGTGTGTCAGGTGAAGTGTGTGTGTGTGTGTCAGGTGTGAAGGTGTTGGTGTGTGTGTCAGGTGAGGGTGTGTGTGTGTCAGGTGAAGGTGTGTGTGTGTGTGTCAGGTGAAGGTGTTGTGTGTGTCAGGTGAAGGTGTTGATCTAATCTTCAGGTAGCCGTAGAGGCCTCAAGGTGTTATAATTCAGTGCGTGACCGTCAATAATATGCGTTAATAATGACGTATTTTCATGAGAGTCGTGCCCGAGAACACTACATTAGAACATAAGACTGGAGGAAACAGTAACTATTGGCCCATACTAGGCAGGGGGCCCCATTTACACCCAACCCCTATCGCTCATATATCCATCCAACCTTTGTTTGAAGCTATCCAGCGTGTTAGAGTTAATGATGATGTTTGGTAACTTGTTCCACTCATCCACTACTCTATTGCCAACCAGTGTTTACCTATCTCACGTCTAAATCTAAATTTGTCTAATTTAAAACAATTGCTACGAGTCCCATTGGAGCAACGTCACAAGTGGAGTTCCCCAAGGCTTAGTACTTGGATCATTATTATTTATTATATACATAAACGACATAGATATCGGCATAGACAGCAACATAAGTAAATTTGCTGATGACACTAAAATAGGACGTGTTATTAAATCTGACGAGGACTCCGCAAAACTACAGGAAGATCTAAAAAAAAATTTCGAATGGTCTGAAAAATGGCAGATGAAATTCAACGTGGACAAATGTAAAGTACTCAGTATAGGAGATGTAAACAGGGAAACCAGATACCAGATGAACAACGATGCCATAGAGAAATCCGAATGCGAGAGAGATTTAGGAGTAATGATAAGTAGGAACCTTAAGCCAAGTAATCAATGTGTTTTTGCTTGTAACAAGGCTAATAAAGTACTTGGGTTCATACAAAGGAGTGTTAGTTACAAGACTAGCGAGGTCATCCTAAAACTGTATCTTGCGCTTGTGAGACCACACCTGGATTACGCAGTTCAGTTTTGGTCACCGTATTACAGAATGGATATAGAATCCTTGGAAAGAATTCAGTGGAGAATGACAAGACTAATCCCGGGCATTAGGAACCTTGAGTATAGAGACAGGTTAAAGCATCTTAATTTGCACTCCCTCGAGAGACGTAGAGCGAGGGGCGATCTGATAGAGGTGTAAAAGTGGAAGTCAGGGCTAAACAAAGGTGACATTACAAAGGTACTCAAACTATCCAACCAGGAGCGAACTGGTAACAATGGTTTTAAATTAGACAAATTTAGATTTAGGCGTGAAATAGGTAAACACTGGTTTGGAAACAGAGTAGTGGATGAATGGAACAAGTTACCAAATATCATCATTAACTCGAATACGCTGAATAGCTTCAAACATAGGTTGGATGCTTATATGAGCAATACGGGTTGGGTGTAAACGGGACTGTCCAGTATGGGCCAATAGGCCCGCTGCAGTTTCCTCCATTCTTATGTTCTTATGTACTCCAGTCGGTAGTGCCGTTAATGCTCACTTGCTGTTTCCTGTCCTGTAACCACGCCCTAATCCATTTTAGAATATCTCCTCCAATGCCATGAGCCTCCAATTTTCTTATTAGTCTTTCGTGGGAGACTGTCGAAGGCTTTGCTAAAGTCAAGATATACCACATCATAGTCGTGCCCATCGTCCACTGATTCTAAAACAGCTGAAAAGAATGTTATAGATTAATTAGACATGAACGCCCGCTTGTGAAGCCATGTTGGGAATCATTGATCAACTTGTGCTTCTCCAGGTGATTTCAAATAGAGTTTGTTGTGATTAACGTATGACCAGGGAGTGTGTTGTCTGCCCGTACGGTATTGCGTGACTGGGGGCTAAACAATACTCTTGTTTCATATATACACGAGAGAGAGATGGGTGGGGGTGGGGGTGATGGGTGGGGGTGATGGGTGGGTGTGGTGGGTGTAGAGGTGCCTAAAGCGGTAATATTATAAACACGACACAAGGTGGAGCTGTACCACTCACTCTCCACACCTCAACCAAGATGGACCTTAGCATCCTCCGTGAGCCACCCACACCCTCCACCATCACCTTCACCACCACCACCCCACCACCACCATCACACCACCACCATCACCTCCACCACCACCACCACCGCCACCATCCACCACCACCATCACCACCATTACCATCCACCACCATCACCTCCACCATCACCTCCACCATCACCACCATCACCACCACCATCACCACCACCTCCACCATCACCACCATCACCTCTACCACTCTGGTTAATAAGCTTAGTTTGTTAACATATGAAAGGTAATTAAACTTTAGCTGAACTAATATCCATCATTAAGTACCGTTATGCTAAAACTGCACCACCATCACCACCACCATCACCTCCACCATCACCACACCACCACCACCATCGCCTCCACCATCACCATCACCTCCACTCCCTCCACCATCACCTCACCATCACCATCACCCACCATCACCTCCCTACCACCTCCACCATCACCTCCACCATCACCACCACCATCACCACCATCACCTCCACTACCAGCTCCACCATCACCACCACCATCACCATCACCACCACCACCACCACCACCACCACCACCACCACCATCCACCACCACCATCACCTCCACTACCACCTCCACCATCACCACCACCTCTACCACTCAGGTTAATAAGCTTAGTTTGTTAACATATGAAAGGTAATTAAACTTTACTGAACTAATATCCATCATTAAGTACCGTTATGTGCTAAAAACTGCACCACCATCACCACCATCACCATCACCTCCACCATCACCACCACCACCACCATCACCATCCACCACCATCCTCACCACCTCCCACCATCACCTCCACCATCACCACCATCACCACCATCACCTCCCTCACCTCCACCATCACCACCACCACCATCACCTCCACTACCACCTCACCATCACCTCCACCATCACCATCACCTCCATCACCACCATCACCTCCGCTACCACCTCCACCATCACCTTCACCACCACCATCACCTCCACCACCATCACCTCCACCATCACCATCACCTCCACCATCACCACCACCATCACCACCACCATCACCATCACCTCCACCTTCATTATCTTTAAAGGTTGTTATGGTTCTGTTACATGTCGGTGGTAGTGGTGGTTGTTATATGAGCATTAATGGCTCCTATTATTTCTCAGGTGTGTTGATTGTAGTGCTGGTAGTCTGCCTGCTGGTCGACTCCGTCCTGCCAGACCCTCAACCAGAAAGATGGCGAGGTATGTATTCCACCTACAGCCTTCCCTAATAGCCATTTTATTACCTTAATATTAAATATCCTAATACATAAGTAGTTATCCTGGCTGTGTTGTGTTAGTTGAGTCGCAGATCTATGCGGCATTCAGTGACTGTAGCCTCATAGTCAATATCTGCAACTGTTGTCGGCTTTGGGGCCGATGCTCTCGTTCCCCTGAGGCAGAGCAAAGCCGACCTAAGGAGAGAGAGGTACAGTCAACATCTCATACAGGCTGTAACATAACTTCTGGGGTGCTGCTTCTGTTCGGATAGCTCCATAGCTCCTCCGCGAGTCTGGTGTAGAAGCCTCTTGCACTTGGTCCCATCCCACCAGAGGTTGTGAACACTAGAGGAGTGAAGCTGCCTTGATCAACCTTCTGAATTCTCTCCCCTATGCCCTTATCTTGTCGTTCTCGTTCCTCCTGTGTGCAGCATCGAGAGCTAGGTTACGGTGACATGCTGCCATGGGTTAAAAAATCCTGATGTCAAGAAGGCTCGCTGTCCCCGCGTCCAGAATCCTAGAGCACTGACGTCAACACGGGCTTCGTTGGATGTGTTTGAAGTCCTATGTTGGAAATTCTCACCGTCCAATGGAAGGAGGGTCGGTTCTACCCTGACATCACGGCAGATTTCCTTCAACTTATTTGCTGTGAGATCCCTTACTTCGTTATGCCTCATGGTGTGATCGACGTCATAGGAAGAGCCACACACGCATTGGGTGGGCAAACCTTCTACTGGCCGACCGTACCTTAGAGCATTGACATGTGTAAATTCTTGTTTATTGAGACTGAAACCATTTGCCCTTATCGGTAACGCAGTCAACCAGTTCGAGGCGCCCACCTACTGCGCTAGAGCTACTTTTTTTTTCAAATTCTCTGGTACTGCAACAACAGTTGCTGCAACTTGTCACTTTGGCTGTGCTGTCGTTCTGTCGTAATGGACCTTCTAATCTTGTTTACTTCACTGGTATCCACCTCCCCTGTTACGCTCTGAGCTATTATGTGGTCCGTGAGGGCTGCCGTGAGCTTAACTGAGTTTTCATGTTCGATGGCAGCAATCTCCTCTGGATTGGTCAATCCCATACCTCCCAGTCTCGGTGGTAGTGTAAGGAGTGATCTTTTGCTGGGGTTAAGTGAGGGTGTTTCACTAATTTTGGAATGAAATTGATACTGATAGCTTCTTCCAGAGGGTGGAGGAGGGGTACAATATCAGGGATAGTGCGTATCAGGTAGTTCCAGCGATGCTTGACTCCATGGGTGAATGCCGCAAAAGCTGCATGTGGCTCTGTGTTAGCAATCTCAAACAGAGCTTGGATTTCCCTAACCCACTCATTCACCTTTCCCATTACGTACTCGGTCTTGAAGTCCGTCGTGCCGATTACTGCGCCTAGGTGTCTTTGGCCATCCTTTGTTATTTTTACCTCACTTCCGCCAAACACCTCCAGTGCCCGTTCATAATGTTCTGGCTTCACGATGAGGAAGGACTTGCTGGCGTTTGGGTGGTACCCTATTAGTGGACCTCGTGATGTTACCAGGTCCCACCACTTTTTGATGTCCTCCACTTTTCCTGCTCCTGTAAGGTCATCAGCGTACGCCACTTGCTTGACCTCAGTTGTTTCAAACTTTATTGTGTGTTGGAGCACGGATAGGCCTACTACTTATATTATTATTATTACTACTACTTCTACTACTAAATAATAATAATAATAATAATAATAATAATAATAATAATAATAACAATGATAATAATATTAATAGTAATAATATAGATAATAATAATAATAAGACTAATAATAATAATAGCTCATATGTGTTGCCAAGATGAATTCATTACCCTAGCAATCCAGCCGCTTGATTGAGCTCTTACTGATGCTAAGGGAAAGAAGATAGCGTGTGTCACCTTCTTGGGTTACTGTAGGTTAGGTTAGGATTACTTTAAGTTAGGTTAGGTTATACAACACTCACTTACTAACACAACACTTTACAACGTTGATTAAGAAAATCGTAGGAGGAAAAACCGTAAACGTGGTGGTGGCGGGAAGCGACACAAAGTGGTGGTGAAATTCCTAGGTTACCCAGGGCAGTCTGGCGCCCCAGGAGCCTCACCTCCCGCAGGCACTGAAGCCGGTGCTGGAGGTAACAGTGAAAACGTCGTTCAGAACAAAGTTACTGTCAAGCCTGTCATTATGTGAGTACCTCCCACAGTGTGTACCTGCCATAGTGTGTGTACCTGCCATAGTGTGTGTTCCTGCCATAGTGTGGACCTATTATAGTGTGTGTACCTGCCATAGTGTGTACCTGCCACAGTGTGTGTACCTGCCACAGTGTGTGTACCTGCCATAGTGTGTACCTGCCACAGTGTGTGTACCTGCCACAGTGTGTGTACCTGCCATAGTGTGTGTGGTCTCTTCGGTAACTGGTCGTCTTATGATTACAGTCTACCAGACGCCGAGACCCTGTCACAACTGAGGGAGGACGCCTCTGATGAGTGATACAGGTACTAGCTGCTACCACCACCACTACTACCACTACTACTACTACCACCAGCCACCACTATCAGTACTACCAGCCACCACTACCAGCCACACCACCCTACTACTACTACTACTACTACCAGCCACCACTACCAGCTGCCACAACCACTACTACTACTACCACCTGCCACCACCACATCACTACTACTACCACCACCCAGCCACCACTACTACTAGCTGCCACCATCACCGCCACCACCACCACCACCACTACCAGTACTACCAGCCACCACTACTACTAGCTGCCACCATCACCGCCACCACCACTACTACTACAAAAGTCTCTATCCTAGCTGTGTTGAGTTAGTTGAGTGACTGTTGCCTCATAGTCAATATCTGCAACCGTTGTCAGCTTTGAGGCCGAAGATCTCGTTCCCCTGAGGCAAATCAATGCAGACCTAAGGAGAGAGATGGACAGTCGACATCTCAATCAGGCTGTAACGTAACTTCTGGGCTGCTGCTTCCGTTCAGATAACACCTCCGCGAGTCTGGCGTAGAAACACCTTAAGTTAGTGTCACACCTTAAGTTAGTGTCACACCTTATGTTAGTGTCACACCTTAAGTTAGTGTCACACCTTAAGTTAGTGTCACACCTTAAGTTAGTGTCACACCTTATGTTAGTGTCACACCTTAAGTTAGTGTCACACCTTAAGTTAGTGTCACACCTAAAGTTAGTGTCACACCTTAAGTTAGTGTCACATCTTAAGTTAGTGTCACACCTTAAGTTAGTGTCACACCTTAAGTTAATTTATCACATCCTTATTTTCTAACTTTATTTAACCTTATTTAATTATCATTTATTAAGATTATAAACTAATAAAGAAAAAGTTAATGCTTCTTTTATTCTGGAAGCCCTCGTCTACACAACCCGGTAATAGTGTGTCCGCTCTATGCCGGTCCGTCACTCGACCCGGAAATAAGAAGGAAAATTAAATGACTCGAACCTAGCTGATACACACACACACACACACACACACACACACACACACACACATGATTTTTTTTATTATTATTATTATTATTATTATTATTATTATTATTATTATTATTATTATTATTATTACCTACCCTTCAACAGTAACATACATACATGAACACACTATATTGACGTACACTGTATATGTATGTATGTATGTATGTATGTATGTATGTATGTATAGTATGTATGTATAAGGTAACTTTAAGTTGAAAAATATTTATAATAAAAATCCTTAATTGTTACAGGGAGAGGGAGGGAGAGGAAGAAGGAAGGAAGGGAAGGAAGGAAGGAAGGAAGGAAGGAAGGAAGGAAGGATAGGGGGGTTGTCAGGGTAGGTGGGTCATTAGTAAAGTCGGTGAGAAGTTTGGGACACGAAGCTGTTAACTTCTGCTGAGAGAGAGAGAGAGAGAGAGAGAGTGAGAGAGAGAGAGAGAGAGTGTGACGAGTGGTATACAGGAGTGAAGTTGTTCCACGCCCCACGGCCTGGAGGCGAGCCAACACCTCAATGTTTGTTGAAGATAGTGGTGTGTACTGCTTCCCGAGAGGTGAGGGAAGGATGGTGAAGGGTGAGGGAAGGAAGGTGAGGGGTGAGGGAGGTAAGGTGAGGGGTGAGGGAGGTAAGGTGAGGGGTGAGGGAGGTAAGGTGAGGAGTGAGGGAGGTAAGGTGAGGAGTGAGGGAGGTAAGGTGAGGGGTGAGGGAGGGAATGTATAACAAATACAGTAACTACAATTAATCATCAATAACTTAACTTCTATATCAATAAACCTCAACGAGAGAGAGAGAGAGAGAGAGAGAGAGAGAGAGAAAGAGAGGATGTCTTTGTTTACATTTAGACTCGAGTGATTATTTCAGTTGGATGGAGCACCTTACTTATTTACACAGGTATTGAAGCTCTTTGATGACGCAGGAGTGATTTATTATTATTATTATTATTATCACAAGGATGAAAAGAAGTTAAGATGTTTTTTATAACTTGGAGAAGAATTGTGAAGTAAAGGTGTGAGGGAGAGATGATTGCGACTCCTCCTGGCAGGTAAACACATTACTCTCTGGTTCATTACCTGCAAGTGAGAGACTGTGAGAGAATCCGTTTTGAGAGAAATTCTGTTAAGAGAGAACTAACGGGGTGAAGTGATCGTACTGAAGGGTTGAAGTCATACCCAGCTGAGTGACATCTCCTTCACACAGTTCTATCATAAAATTATTGTATACTGTTCACTCGAGTCGTACTACAGCTCTTTCACCACACCTGTTTCAAGTATTAACAGTACACACACACACACACACACACACATGGTGCTATTGTAGCCAAGCGACATCTGCCTACAGGTGTGTACAGGATCCTCACACCTGGCTGGAGGGAACACCTGTACTGTGAGTGGAGTAAACATGTGACTGATGGTCCATATATCACAGCGAGTCTCACTGTGTCACCCATGGGCTCGGCTCTCCGCATGGTAGACAGAGGGTGGGGAGGGTACCTGGCCTCTCCATGGTAGACGGGGAGATGGTACCTGGCCCTCCATAGTAGACGGAAGAGAGTACCTGGCCCTCCATGGTAGACAGGGGGAGGGGTGCCTGGCCCTCAATGGTAGACAGAGGGTACCTGGCCCTCCATGGTAGACAGGGGATGGTACCCTGGCCCTCCATGTGGTAGACGGGGGGATGGTACCTGGCCCTCCATGGTAGACGGGGGGAGGGTACCTGGCGCTCCATGGTAGACGGGGGATGGTACTTTAGGCCCCAACACACTCCACTAAGCTCCTCGGCGTCACCATAGACAACAAACTAAATTGGAAACCACACGTCAGTGAAGTTGTCAAATCCTCCAGTTTCCGTCTCCACCTCCTCCGCCGACTCAAGTCCCTCGGAGTTCCTGCGCCCGAGTTTCTCAGTGTTTACTTCCCAGGCTCACCTATGCCTCCCGTACCTATTCTTCCTCCCTAGACAACGTAAACACCTAGAAAAAGTGCAAAAGAGGGCATGTAAGATTATTCTCTCCCCTTCCTATTCCACATATCAAGAAGCGTCCAACACACTGACCCTCTCGACTCTCACTGACCATTACCACGACCTCATCTGCAAATTTGGTGAGAAGCTTCTGCACCATCCTCGACACCGGCTCCTACTACCATCCGAGATCCCTAGTCCGAGAATTGCTGTTGACACCCTCACCACATCCAGCCCACACGAGCACGAACTGATCGCTATAAGAACAGCCCAGTCCCAACCATTGTAAAAATTATCAACAACTCGTAATCAACCAGTGTATTCACTCCCAGCCAATCTTACCTTTGTGCACTGTCACTGTTGAAATGCCCTGTAGTATGACCTTCTCTCCACCTAGTTATTATTATAATTATTACACAATAATTATTCCCGGCATCAAGACAGGTGAACTGTCTCCCACACTCAACAAGGGAAATTAATAACACATGTAAACACAAAGTTATCGATGTAGAGAGGCTTTACTGTTGGTCTTGGCGGTACGTACAAGTTAAGTGACTGTCTATATGTTGACTGGGTGGTTATTGACTGTCTATATGTTGACTGGGTGGTTATTGACTGTCTATATGTTGACTGGGTGGTTATTGACTGTCTATAAGGTGACTGGGTGGTTATTGACTGTCTATAAGGTGACTCGGTGGTTATTGACTGTCTATAAGGTGGCTGGGTGGTTATTGACTGTCTATAAGGTGGCTGGGTGGTTATTGACTGTCTATAAGGTGACTGGGTGGTTATTGACTGTCTATAAGGTGGCTGGGTGGTTATTGACTGTCTATAAGGTGACTGGGTGGTTATTGACTGTCCATAAGGTGACTGGGTGGTTATTGACTGTCCATAAGGTGACTGGGTGGTTATTGAGTGTCTATAAGGTGACTGGGTGGTTATTGACTGTCCATAAGGTGACTGGGTGGTTATTGACCTAACCTAACCCCGTCTCTTCTTCATCATTTTCCTTTGAGTTCTCTCAGCTTCCGTTTACTGTCTATGTTATTCTGTCTATCACGTCTCCATCCTGTCCACTGTATTCTGTCTATCCCGTCTCCATCCTGTCCACTGTATTTACCCTCCAGTAAACGTCTGTCTGTACCTGTCTATTTCTGTCAGCTTTATTAGTTATCTTGTTGACATAAATCCCGTTCTCTCTCGTCACCTCCCGTCTCACTCTCGTCACCTCCCGTCTCACTCTCGTCACCTCCCGTCTCACTCTCGTCACCTCCCGTCTCCTCCCGTGGTGCTGACTGATAAACACAACCCCAGACACCTGACCTCACCATCATTACCACGTATAATGTAGAGTTACCTTGACTGAGTATAATGAGGATGGTGCAACGCAGAGTCACCATTAGCCACACGTCACACCTGTTAGGACGTTTCAGGATAGGACTCGGAGCAACGGATTCAAGTTGGATAAGTTTAGGTTTAGGAGGGAGATAGGAAGAAACTGGTTCACAAATAGGGTGGTGGACGAGTGGAACAAGCTTAGCAACTTTGTAGTAAGTGCGGGAGCTCTGGAAAGTTTCAAAAGGAGGCTAGATAGATTCATGGATGATAGAGAGTGGTAGTAACTCTCGACAGGAGCTGCCATGCACAGGCCAACCGGCCTATTGCAGACTCCTTATTTTCTTATGTTCTTATGTTCTTACACCACCATTAGCCACACGTCACACACCTGTTAGGACGTTTACACCACCATTAGCCACACGTCACACCTGTTAGGACGTTTACACCACCATTAGCCACACGTCACACCTGTTAGGACGCTTACACCACCATTAGCCACACGTCACACACCTGTTAGGACGCTTACACCACCAGTAGCCACACGTCACACACCTGTTAGGACGTTTACACCACCATTAGCCACACGTCACACCTGTTAGGACGCTTACACCACCATTAGCCACACGTAATACATAAATAATGAATGAATAGTTTACATACATTAATATACAGTAAAACGTCTATTTAACAGACTATATAGAGAGGAAATTCCGTTATATCAAGGGTCCGTTATATATGAAACTTCCATCTCATTATCTAGAGTATTTTCACGCTAACCTGTGCCCCTAAGCCCCGCCCCTGTTCTATACTAATACCTGATTGCTTCATATAAAATTCAAAGTAAATATGTTGACAGGTGGTAAGCAGACCTGTTATTATGTAAATTAATGTTAATTATATGAACTATCAAACTGTAAATGATTTCAAGTCATTAGCACTTCAGAGAGGATGTAAGAAACTTTTAAATATTTATCATAAAAGGTCGATATAAATATTCCCTTATATACGCTCTTGTCATGGGTGGGGTGACGGGCCAGGTTAGTGTAGTAAAGGGTACAGTATATAGAGAAGGCTGTCCGTTATATCAAGAGTCCGTTAGATGTGAAAACCTTCATTAACGGATTATATATATAGAGAAATCCGATATATAGAGGCTACACTGTATTTATATATGTAAAATGAGTGAAAAACATTATCAAAACTGTACGTCATTCCTGTTCAATAATGTGATGTTAATTAAATTGGAATAAATATAATGAAATGTAAATACGCTGTGTCATAATAACTAATGGCCAGATTTTAATACATAAACATTTATAATTTTTGGGGTTATTTTTGTCAGAAACTAAACCTATGCAACATACGGTGAGTGTAGGGAGTGTTTGTTGAGAGTGTAGGGTGAGTACACTTATGATACACACACACACACACACACACACACACACATACACACATATACGAACCAAGACGAAACACTATTAGCGTCAGGTGAGACAAGGTTACCTGGACTCTCACCAATTACTTTAATCTTTTGTGTCACTGAGCCGAGTTGACCACCTTTCTTTTTTTCCTTTCTTTCTTTCACTTACACAGAGAGAGAGAGAGAGAGAGAGAGAGAGAGAGAGAGAGAGAGAGAGAGAGAGAGAGAGAGAGAGAGAGAGAGAGAACACCGGATCTTTTTAACTAAATCATTGTGAACTGTATGTATAAATGTTTGAGTCGCTCTAACATATTGACTGAAAAGTTGATTGGGTGCAACGGAAAAAAAAAAAAATGTTATATATATATTTCTGACTTCAATAACTATTATGGTCGAGTGATAAAAATATATTCCCTTAGCGATATAAACATTTAAAACAATGATTCACTTTTGTGATAGTGATAAACGTACTCAGTGGGTTAAAGTGTAGTACTCAAGGGGTTAAAGTGTCGTACTCAAGGGTTAAGTCATGGTACTCAAGGGGTTAAGTCATCGTACTCAAGGGGTTAAGTCATCGTACTCAAGGGGTTAATTCATCGTACTCAAAGGGTTAAGTCATCGTACTCAAGGGGTTAAGTCATCGTACTCAAGGGGTTAATTCATCGTACTCATAAGCTAATCCATCGTACCAAAGGGTTGTCATCGTACTCAAGGGGCGCGTCACGTACCTGGCGTTGTCATCGTACCAAGGGGTTAACCAGATCGTACCAAAGCGGGTTGTCATCGCACTCAAGGTTAATTCATCGCAAAATTCAAGGGGTTGTCATCGCACTAAGGCTGTCATCGTACTAAGCGGGTTAATCCATCATAATTCAAAGCGGTTGCTTCATCGTACCGCGTTGTCATCGTACCAAGGGGTTAAGTCATCATCGTACTCAAGGGGTTAAGTCATCATACTCAAGGGGTTAAGTCATTTACTCATGGATTAAGTCATCAAAATATATATCCCAATCCAAGTAGCTTCTCTCTCACCACATAAATGCGTCACATTGAGACCTGAAAACATTTCTGTGTATAATTGTCAGGTCCTCAGTATACTAAACTCTCTCCCTCCTTAATTATGACTTTTGCACACGACACACACACGGACGTACACACGATACACACACATGGACGTACACACGACACACACACGGACGTATACACGACACACACACGGACGTACACACGACACACACACGGACGTATACACGACAGACACACGGACGTACATACGACACACACACACGAAATTACATTCTAACGTACACACTACAAACACTAACGCACACACTACAGACACACTAACACACACACTACTACTACTACTTTACTGTCACTCGGAATCTAGTATGACGATCATCCAGCTATGATACAATGATATGAGTTATTAAGGATGTCACCTTCATTGGTGAGTTCTAAGGTGACTAAAGAGGCCGATACGGGACCGGCAGGGCCGTCCACAGATGTTGCACATGTGGAGGGCTACATCTAGTGCGGGAGGGGCGGCGGCAGCGTCTTCCTACGTTGGCGCTTGTCTGCCTCGGTTTTCATTCGGGCTAACTCGAAAGTATTGACACCTTCTTGTGTGGTGCTCCTCCAAGCGTTACGGTGTGGAGTAATCGTCTCCCAGGTGAGGGGGTCGATTTGGCACTTTTTCAGGTTTGTCTTAAGACTTTCCTTATACCTTTTCAGTTGCCCGCCAACGTTACGTTTACTATTCGTTAGGTGACTGTAAAGTAGCTGCTTTGACAGTCTACTGTTGTCCATGCGGGTAACATGGCCAGTCCAGCGTAGTTGTTCATGGATAATGGTAGCCTCGATGCTCCTACAGTTGGTGTCAGCAAGAATACTGGTATTTGTTCTCTTGTCTTCCCAGCGAACTCGGAGGATGGATCGTAGACTACGTTGGTGAAAGTTTTCAAGTGACTTGAGGTGCCTCCTGTATGTGACCCATGTCTCACTGCCATATAGCAGGGTGGGGAGGACCACTGCTCGATATACATGCAGCTTTGTAGATAATTTCAGCTCCCTACAGCTGTAGACACGGGTACATAGTCTGCCAAAGGCTTGAGATGCACATTTGATCCGATGTTGAATCTTTTCTTCGATGTTCACGGTGGTGGAAAGGTGGGAGCCGAGATACAGAAAGTGGGTAACATTAGAGAGGGCACTACCGTTAAGCTGGATGGATGGTGGAGGTGTGGTTGAACCAGGGGCAGGCTGAAAGAGAATCTGAATCTTACGGACCTTCACCTCAAAGCCGAAGTGTGCATACGCATCTGCGTATGTGTCCACCCTGTCAGCTAAATTGGCACTGTCATGAGTAAGGAAGGCAGCCAAGAAAAAGGAAAAGAGAGTTGGTGCCAGTACACACCCTTGTTTTACCCCATTTGGATGGGGAAGAACTCAGTCTGGGTGCCATTGTGCAGGACACTGCCGTTCATGCCATCCTGGAGTTGCCTCACAATGGCGATGAATTTTGGTGGGCAACCAAAACGGCTGAGGGTCCGCCATGGGGCTTCCCTGTTGACCGAGTCGTAGGCCATGGTTTGGACAATGAAGTTCATGTACTGGCTACGACGCTGTTCTCTGCATTTTTTCTGTATCTGGCGGGTAGCAAAGACTGTGTCCGTGGTGCCAGTGTGATGGTCTAAAGCCACATTGAGATTCTGGGAGGAAGTTTTTCGCCCCAGGAAGAAGTCTGTTTAGGAGGACTCGGGCGATAATCTTGCCAGCTACGGACAGCAGCGAGATCCCACGGTAGTTGCCACGGTCTGACCGGTCTCCCTTGTTCATATAGATATTAACAATGGAGGCGTCTTTAAGAGCTTGTGGTATTTCCTCCTTTTCCCATATATTCTCCAGGAGAGAGTGGAAACGGCTGGTAAGCAGAGGTCCTCCTGCTTTATACACCTCGGCTGGGATTCCATCAGGCCCTGAGGCCTTGTTATTTTTCATCTGTTTGACGGCAGTAACTACCTCATCCAGGGATGGAGGATCACTGGGTCAGCTCTGGATGCTGAGGGACCTACTGGGTAGTCAGCACATCCACATCAGTGTTTCAGTTGAGCAGTGAATGGTAGTGCTGTTTCCAACACTGAAGGATGCCTTCTTCGTCCTTAATTAGGGAGTTATCATCGGATGAATGGGGTGGGTGGGGGGGGGGGTTGTTGCGCATCTTGTGTTGATCTACAATTTTTGGTGTTTCACATGCTTTATTTTGAAACCAGTCGTTCTTTAGATTATAATCAGTGAGGGGTTCAGGAGACGGGTTACTGCAAATTAAATAGGTATTGTAACACGAGGAACAGTACAGTACAGTAGCTAGATGGGCTGTCAAAATTATGGGTAAAACTTCTGTTAACGAGGTGGGGAGGTTCAAACACCGCGTATAACGAGTAAAACTTGTGTTAACGAGGTGGGGAGGATCAAACACCGTGTATAACGAGTAAAACTTGTGTTAACGAGGTGGGGAGGTTCAAACACCGTGTATAACGAGTAAAACTTGTGTTAACGAGGTGGGGAGGATCAAACACCGTGTATAACGAGTAAAACTTGTGTTAACGAGGTGGGGAGGTTCAAACACCGCGTATAACGAGTAAAACTTGTGTTAACGAGTTGGGGAGGTTCAAACACCGTGTATAACGAGTAAAACTTCTGTTAACGAGGTGGGGAGGTTCAAACACCGTGTATAACGAGTAAAACTTCTGTTAACGAGGTGGGGAGGATCAAACACCGCGTATAACGAGTAAAACTTCTGTTAACGAGGTGGGGAGGAAAACCGCATGTAGGGTGCCTTCTGGCTGATGGTCCTGTGTGTGTGTTAACTCTTCGTACTCAGTGAGGTGATGCGTAGAAGACTGTTGGTGCCTTCCCCGACCTGTCTGTCACACTGCACCTGATCTCCGTGCCCTGATCTCCGTCCCTAACGAAATCTGATCTGCCATCCCGGAACCAGTCAACAGTGAGCGCATCTTGAGGTCTGTTGGGGAAATGTAATCTGCTCGACACATTATTGTAGTGAGTGTTGCAACCCCCAGCCACCATCACCACCCACTACCTGCCCACACCACTCATGAGCCACCCACACCACTCATCAACCCCCAGCCACCATCACCACCCACCCATACCACTCATCAGCCACCCACACCACCCACAACCACACCCCCCACGCCACATAACACGGAACCAAGAACAGTTTTAGTGTTGGTTGAGAAAATGTGTGGCGGCTGTGACATAACTACCAGGAATGTTGTTGTTGTTGTTATTATTGTTGTTGTTGTTTGTTATAGTTGTTGTTATTGTTTTGTTGTGGATGATGATGATGATGATGATGATGTTGTTGTTGTTTTTGTTATTAGTGGTGATGGTGATGGTGGTGGTGGTGGTGATGGTGGTGGTGATGGTGGTGGTGGTGATGGTGGTGGTGGTGGTGGTGGTGGTGTTTGCGTCCGACACACAAATTGAAGTCAATTGATGTGTGTGTTGGGTCCTCTCACACATATAAATAGAAATATTTTTGTGATAGTCAACCAACCTGGAAAAAATACTGAAGGCATATTGGAAAAAGAAGAACAATTCTTTTCTTTTTTTAATTTGAACGACGCGGCAATGATGGATGGAGGGTGTGTGTGTGTGTGTGTGTGTGTGTGTGTGTGTGTGTGTGTGTGTGTGTGTGTGTGTGTGTGTGTGTGTGTGTGTGTGTGTGTGTGTGTGTGTGTGTGTGTGTGTGTGTGTGTGTGTGTGTGTGTGTGTGTGTGTGTGTGTGTGTGTGAGAGGGCCCTCCACCGGGACCATTTAGACACACCATCAAGGGGGAAGAATTTTCTGTACAGACTCTCAGCTAGATGACAGTATTCCCCCTCAGAAATATTCCCTTAAAAACATCACAGCAATATGTACGTTATTACCATATTATTGGCGTTTATTTTTTATTATTATGGTACTAAATTGTATATATTTTTTGGTATTACGTTTAATATTGTAAAGTGTGACCGTTCATGTCTCACGAGTTGTGTTAGTGTGACCGTTCATGGCTCACTGGTTGTATTTACCTTGAGAGGAGCCGTCCTGGGTCACCTGAACAATAGACACCCTAGCTTATTTTATCTAAATATTAACCGCGTGAAGGCTAACCTAACTTAGCTTAATGTAACCTAACCTAACGTAACCTAACCCAATCTACCTTCGCTTAAACTAACCTAATATGCCCTAACCTTAGCGGCAACCTAATCTATCCTAAACTAACCTTCTCAACCCTAACGGAACCTACCCTACCCTACCCTACCCTATCCTACCCTACCCTGCCCTGCGCTGCCCTACCCTACCCTGCCCTGCCCTGCCCTGCCCTGCCCTACCCTACCCTACCCTACTCTACTCTACCCTAACGCTGCCCAGACCTGTGTTAGGTTTAAGAAAAGTTGATGGCCGTGGTTTAACTTTTGTGGAAGCGGAGTTAAGAGGAAATAATGGCTCATCACGACAGACATTCTCTTCTGTCCTGGACAATACCTCGGCGCGTGGGGGACCTGTCTGGGGTAATTGTCTTTCTCTATAACGGTAAATCTCTCTCTCTCCCTCTCTCTCCTCCTTATGTCTGCTAGTCTGTCTGTCAGTCTGTCAGTCTGTCTGTCTTTCACCAGGATCCACCTGTAACAAGTCAAAACTTGCATAGAAGATATTACATATAGGTAGAATATTTATAGTAGAAGGAATGTAAAGAGAGGAACAGCTTGGTAGCGTGGCCTGTTAGTTAGTTACACTGTCAATACACTTATCTTGTCTCATATGTCAATACACATATATTAGGTATCATGTAGTACGTTCTTAAGGGACAACTTCTCAAACACCACTTCGATACAACTATTTATTACTTCACTCAATGACATGGACACATTAATATCATTATTATATCGGGGTACTAACACATTATGCTTTACGTTACTTGACACTGACTCCGACACAAACATGAAAGGAATAAACTTCCCAAAGTAGGTAACTCGCCCTAGGAATCGTTCTGACAAAGACTCACGTGTAACCTGATGTAGGCCCAGTGGGTGCTGGCTGGGCTGCCTCCTGCGGGAGACTCTGCTTAGCTGGTGAGGCTGGGGTCTGGTCGGGAAGTCTCCCTCCCGACCTGGGGGGGAGGATGAGCGTGACTCTGTGCGAGTGAACAGAATGACGACCGAACGGGAGAGAGATGACAGCAACCAGACTGACAGAATGACAAAGATCTGCCGAATGACCTCGTGGGCAGGACTGTAGGGCCTTTATATGGGGGAGGAACAGCCGGCGTTTGACCTTCTCCAATAACACTAAACTGGTTAGATCTGGACAGCTGTGTCCAGGTGTGGTCATGCCCAGGTGTGTCTTGGTCTGGTGTGGTTGTAGGTCAAGTCCCCCGCTAATTCAAGTAATTAGCGTACGAGGTCACGTCCCTTGGGTCCCGACCCAAGGTGTGTCTACCTGGTGCCACGAGGTCTGTACCCACTCGCTGTTATATGTGCTGTAACTCTGGGCTGTAAACTTTGGTCTGATAATCATTCATTACACACCACAGCTTACAAAACATATGAATAACGATCATAAACAAATGAATAACGATAAATATGCCTTTACGTCTTGAGATAATATTAAGTTAATGAGGTAAATATAAGATGAAAGTGAGTTAGTTATTTTATCAAGGTGAAGACGGCAGCAAAAAGTTTCATTTTCTTAATGCAGTTTAGAAATTCTCACCCGGGTAATGAAGGGAGGGATGGCGAGAGGGTGAAAATATTTCTTTCTTTCTTTCTTTCTTTCTTTCTTCTTCAAAGGTCAAAATCACAGATATTATTTTCTTTCAAGCAAAATTCACTGAGAGCGGCTGTGAAAGGCTGTGTGGTCGGTCATGTTAGCGGCTGTGAGATGCTGTGAAGTCATGTTAGCGACTGTGAGATGCTGTGAAGTCATGTTAGCGACTGTGAGATGCTGTGAAGTCATGTTAGCGACTGTGAGATGCTGTGTAGTCATGTTAGCGGCTGTGAGATGCTGTGAAGTCATGTTAGCGACTGTGAGATGCTGTGAGGTCATGTTAGCGACTGTGAGATGCTGTGAAGTCATGTTAGCGACTGTGAGATGCTGTGGGAGGTCATGTTAGGCTGAGATGCTGTGAGGTCATCTTAGCGACTGTGAGATGCCAGAGGTCATGTTAGCGACTGTGAGATGCTGTGAAGTCATGTTAGCGACTGTGAGATGCCAGGAGGTCATGTTAGCGGCTGTGAGATGCTGTGAGGTCATCTTAGCGACTGTGAGATGCTGTGAGGTCATGTTAGCGACTGTGAGATGCTGTGAAGTCATGTTAGCGGCTGTGAGATGCTGTGAGGTGCTGTGAAGGTCTCAGCACTCTCAGCTGCTACAGTCAAGCCATCAGTACAAGCTTATGAGGTTACACTTTAGACTTAACTCTATAGGTCGACCTTCAGCTGAAAAACTTGTTCCTTGGCTAAAGCTTTGAAAGTTTTCTTTTTCTTCTTTGTTGTTTATTTCTTCTCCTCTTCCTCCTCCTCCTCCTCTTCTTCTTCCTCTTCCTCCCTCCTGCCCCCGCTCTCTTCCCTCCTCCTCTCCTCTCTCCTCCTCCCCTGCCTCTGCCTCTCCCCTCTCCTCCTCTTTCTCTTCCTCCTCCTCTGCCTCTGCCTCTTCCTCCTCCTCTTCCTCCTCTTCTTCTTCTTCCTCTTCCCCTTCCTCCTCCTCTTCCTCGTGTGTGTGTGTGTGACTTTACCCCTCTCACACATCATTTTAATCCTCACTCTCCCACACTCTCCCTCACTCTCCCTCATTCTCCCACACTCCCCCTCACTCTCCCTCACTCTCCCTCACTCTCCCACACTCCCCCTCACTCTCCCTCACTCTCCTTCACTCTCTCACACTCTCCCACACTCTCCCTCACTCTCCCTCATTCTCCCACACTCCCCCTCACTCTCCCTCCCTCTCCCTCACTCTCCCTCACTCTCCCACGGAGGCTGAACAAACTTGGTGTTCCAGTTAGGAATGAATGAGGTAACTTCTACAATGGCTCACTTAAGAAGTTGGTAGATAAATAGGTAAGGTCAGGTCAGGTCAGGTCAGGTTAGGTCAGGTCAGGTCAGGTCAGGTCAGGTAGGGTAAGGTAAGGTAAGGTAATATAACACGACAAAACTCGTATAGAAGATATACGCATAGGTAGAATATTTAAAGTAGGAGGAATGTAAAGAGAAGAAGTGTGGTAGCGTGGCCGGTTAGTTATTTACACTTATATTACGTTCTTAAGGGACATCTTGTAAACACCGCTTCAATATTGCTATTTATTGTTCACTCAATGACACAGACACATTACTCGAACATTATATTTACGTTACTAGACACTGACTCTCGGACACAAACATGAAATGAATACACTTCCAACGTAAGTAACTCACCCTATGGATAGCTCTGACAAAGACTCACGTGTGTTACGTTTTAAATGCAGGAAAGTGGTTTTCTTACCGTAGAACTCGGATACCTTCACACTGGTTACTCACCCAGGAGATTATGGTGTATCACTATGAAGAATTTTACTCTGCTTCCGGCATTCAATGCGTTGTGTACTTGATAAATGATGATTTAATGAATTCTATCAATTTCCAACATCCATCTAAGTTATTGGTTATACTTTGTCATAACCAATCAGTCATTACCCTTGGTAATAATAATAATAGAGGGGTCACAGATACGGGCAGATGATTGCACTTACGTTTATTTGGCACAATTCCATACACTGGACTTATAATTTGCATGGATAGGTCAGTCACTCACATTCACGCCACAGTACCGTAAGTTATAAGGGAGAGTTTGTCAACCTGGAGAATTAATCGTTTTAGATCTATTAGGCCGGCCTGGAGTGCTCTTGTAGCAAACAGGCCCTCACCATTGATCACTTCCTTTACAGACCCGTAGCACTGGTAGGACTGTATGGCCCCTGTTCTTAAGTCCGCGGAGCAGGAGGTTCTTCTCTAACCCAAGGTCTAAAGCCCACTGGCTAAATGTGGTTTTTGAGGCATGAAATGATGAACAGTACAACACTGTCTCACTGACCTGCCCCTCCTATCGGCTGGCTAACATACCACTAATGGAAAACATATGTCCCAGTCATGGCTGGCCGGTTACCTTATCTCTACCGAAAACAAACATTTGGGATGGGTTGTGCGGGAGGCCCAACGCAACCCATGACAACGTGTGACCTGTGGGAGGCCCAGCAGGTGCTTCTGAACTGTCTCCTTTGGGAAACTCTGCTTAGCTGGCGATGCGAGGCTGGGAAGCGTGACTCCCTCTTCCGTCGATAGTGTTGTGAAAGTTGTCTGAATATGAATTCGGAATGACTGACGCAGCTAGAATCCAAGTGACGAACGATTCCCATGGACGGGACTGCAGGCCCTTTATATGGAGGAGAACCAGCCGTCTGTATTCCATCTCTATCACGTCTCTATCATGTCTGTATCACATCTGTATCACGTCTCTAATATGTCACGTCTGTATCACGTCTCTCATATCTCTATCACGTCTCTATCACGTCTGTATCATGTCTGTATCACATCTGTATCACGTCTCTAATATGTCACGTCTGTATCACGTCTCTCATATCTCTATCACGTCTCTATCACGTCTGTATCACGTCAGGACCTCGTAATTAACTATGATCCAACATTAATTAATTCTGGACAGTTTTACAGGTGTGTGAACCAGGTACAGGTAAGGCTGCCCCCCTCCCCCCCACTACTAATGTTTCACCGCTCTATTGTTTCTCTGAATTACTGAGAGTTTTGCTTTGTTTAATGTTAGGCTGTGGCATTAACGACTATACATACATACATACATACATACATACATACATACTTTATTCAACGTATATCATTATGTCTAAATCAAATGTAAGTTTGTATATTTTCAGCCACGTACATCTAACTCACACATCGTTATCATAATCTTCATCACCATCATCATCATCAACACCATCATCAACACCATCATCACCATCATCAACACCATCATCACTATCATCAACACAATCACGTGCCACAAGCAGTTTATCACCTGCCGGGTCGTATCACTATCACGGGGTCATTAGCCTGGATACCTTGATAATTTTTGGCATTAATTATCAGTTTCTATTTTCTATCATCAAAGTTAACTATAATTACGTTTTAAGATTGAGGAATATAATTATAAAGAATAGATTATACAGACCAACACAGGATCATAGAAGACTTGTACAGTATATAGGAGGAAGAATTACATGAGTTATATTAGTCTAATGTTGTGTAGCTAAAAGAGTTGTGTTATTTCAGTAGATGCTATTCACACACACACACACACACACACACACACACACACACACACACACTACTACTTTGCTGTCACTCGGAATCTAGTATGACGATCATCCAGCTATGATACAATGATATGAGTTATTAAGGATGTCACCTTCGTTGGTGAGCTCTGAGGTGACTAGAGAGGCCGATACGGGACCGGTAGTCCGTCCACAGAAGTTACACATGTGGAGGGCTACAGCTAGTGCGGGAGGGGCGGCGGCAGCGTCGTTCCGGCGTTGACGCTTGTCTGCCTCGGTATGCAGTCGGGTTAACTTGAAAGTATTGACACCTTCTCGTGTGGTGCTCCTCCAAGCGTTACGGTGTGGAGTAACCGTCTCCCAGGTGAGGGGGTCCATTTGGCACTTTTTCAGGTTTGTCTTAAGACTATCCTTGTACCTTTTCAGTTGCCCGCCAGCGTTACGTTTACTATTCGTTAGGTGACTGTAAAGTAGCTGCCTTGGCAGTCAACTGTTGTCCATGCGGGTAACATGGCCAGTCCAGCGTAGTTGTTCGTGTATAATGGTCGCCTCGATGCTCCTACAGTTGGTGTCAGCAAGAATACTGGCGTTTGGTCTCTTGTCTTCCAAGCGAACTCGGAGGAAGGTTTTCAAGTGCCTTGAGGTTCCTCCTGTATGTGACCCATGTTTCACTGCCATATAGCAGGGTGAGGAGGGTCATAGCTCGATATACGTGTAACTTTGAAGTTAATTTCAGCTCCCTACAGCTGAAGACATGGGTACGGAGTCTGCCAAAGGCTTGAGATGCACATCTGATCCGATGTTGAATCTCTTCATCGATATCTGCGGTGGTGGACAGGTGGGAGCTGAGGTACTGAAAGGGGTTAACATTAGAGAGGGTAGTACCGTTAAGCTGGATGGATGGTGGAGGTGTGGCTGAACCAGGAGAGAGTGGAGACTGCTGGTAAGCAGAGGTCCTCCTGCTTTATGCACCTCGGCTGGGATTCCATCAGGCCTTGACGCCTTGTTATTTTTCATCTGTTTGACGGCAGTAGCTACCTTATCCAGGGATGGAGGATAGCTGAGGCGGGTCAACTCTGGATGCTGAGGGACCTGCTGGATAATCAGGACATCCACATTGCTGTTTCAGTTGAGCAGCGAATGACAGTGATCTTTCCAGCGCTGAAGGATACCTTTTTTTAATTTGGGAGTTACCGTCGGATAAGAGGTGGGGGCTGCGCCATGATTGATTGGCCCATAAAATGTTTTAGTGGAATTGAAAAATTCGCGCAACTTGTGCCGATCTTCAAATTTTTAGGCTTCACATGCTTTATTTTTCAACCATTCGTTCTTTAGATTGCGAATTCGCGCTGGGCTGCCGCTTTCTTCTTGCGGAAAGTACCATTTTTGGTCCGAAACTGAGGGTTGTTTTGCCAGTCAGTTAAAGCAGCATGTTTATCATCGACGAGTGCATTGATTACCGGGTCATTTTCATCAAACCAATCCTGTTATATTCTATAAATTTTGCCCATGGTCTCTTTGCAGGTTTTTCTCATGACAGTGTCGAGAAAACCCCAATCGGCACTGGGATTTGGGTTGTTTGTTGTCAGGTTATTTATCAGCCCACGTTCGAGCTGCTCCCTGAGAGTATGTGCTACAACCTCTTCTGGAGGCTTGTTGCCTCCTCTGTTTGGGGCGACATGAAGTGAGAGTTTGGCTTTGAATGATCCCATGATCAGTGTCACAGTGATCCGAGCCAAGTATGGCTCAGGTGATGAGGACATCTCGGTGATCTCTTTCTCTGACAAAGATGTAGGCAATGAGATCCCAGTGTTTGGATTGTGGGTGTTGCCACGAACCCTTGAACTTGTCGGCCTGCCTAAACAAGGTGTTGGTGATAGTGAGGTTGTGTGTAGCACACTTGCTGAGGAGTAGACCATTGGGATTACACTTGCCTATTCCATTTCTCCCTATGATTCTTTGCCGTATGATAACATCTCTGCCAACTCGGGCATTGAAGTCACATAGGAGCACAACCTTATCTTTTCCTTATCATCCTCTGCATCCAGTGTTGGCGCACATGCACTGATGAAGAAGGCATGACGTGGGTGATTCAGTGGAACTCTGAGCGTTTTGAGGCGCTCGTTGACCCCAACAGGCATTTCAGCTAGCCTATGTAGGATGCGTTGGCGGATGGCAAAGCCAACTCCATAAATGCGGTTTTACTCCACAGCAGGCTTACCCTTCCAGAAGAAGGTATAGTCAGACACCTTTTCTCTGAGTTGATCCTCGTCTGGGAGCCGGGACTCACTAATGGCTGCTATGTCGATGTAATTCCTAGCCAGCTCTTTTGCCACAAGGGCAGTTCTTCTTTCAAGATGCTCATTGAAGCCAGTATCCAGAAGGGTCCTGACATTCCATGATGCACCCATAAGAGGTTGGAAAGGGTGTTTTTGCTTTGATTTCTGATTATGATTGTGTTTTCAACCGCATACAGATGACCTTACTGGGGTGCGTTGCCCAGTCAGGTTGTTCTTTAGGCAGACTATGTTTAGGTCACCTTTTCTAACCCCCTCCCCATGTGGGGTGAGCAGAATGGCTCCTCGAAAGAGCTGCTCAGTCGCACAGATAGAACCGGATTGTACTGCTGCCTAGATCCCAGCGCATAAACGACCATCTTGTCTATGTCGCCCATGTCCGTCGCCATAGACCTTATGGGGGTATAGGGGTTTTGATGATGATGAGAAGTGTGATGAGCTGGATGATGGCTGCACGTGAGTTGATATATGTGGTGAGGCAGGAGTGCACTTGGCAACGGCACATCTTGGCTCTCCCTTTTCCTGATCCTGTGGGGGAGAATTGTAATGGACTACCGATAGCCTAGTTTTGGGCTTCGCCTTAGTAGTCTTTCCACCTTGCAATGCCTTCATCCGCCGGTGTAGTCGTTGGGTTCCCATGTTGGTCACCTCTTCTGTCTCTACTGCCGTTGGGGTCTTACTGGAGCTCTGTAAGCATGTCTGCTTGATGTAGGGCTCCGCTGCAGATTTTTCGTTTGGGGTTTGCTCCCATAGCCTTGTACCTACCAAGGTTAGTCTGCAAGGCAGCGGGGTAGTGGTTGGTAGGCGCCAGGGCGTATCCACATGCCAGTGGGCCATGTGCCGTCCCTCTGGGATCCACTGGTGCTCCGAGATCCCCTACTGGTCTAGCCTGGGCTACGAGACACCCAGTTACCGTGTGTCGCCACGAGGAGGCACAGCAGGAGTTTTGATGGTGAAGAGGCTGTGTACTGGCAGGGGAAGAGTTATGCAAGTTGCTTCCCTGTTCGCTACGAGGGCTAGCCAGTGGCGGTAGATGAAAGCGAGAGTGTGCAAACAGTGCTTGCACCTTAACACTAACTTAATGCTGCCACACTAGACGCATTACACCACCCTGTGCACACACGCACACGCACACACACACACACACACACACTGATCATCTCGGCTCTCTCTCACCATCACCACGAACTCAGTTCCCTCGTCCGCGAACTGCTGTTCGACACCACCACCACATCCAGCCCATACGAGCACGAACTGATCGCTATAAGAACAGCCCAGTCCCAACCATTGTAAAAATTATCAACAACTCGTAATCAACCAGTGTATTCACTCCCAGTCAATCTCACCTTTGTGCACTGTCACTGTTGAAATGCCCTGTAGTATGACCTTCTCCCCACCTAGTTATTATATATCATATTTGTATCACTTATGTTACTTGTATATTATTGGTCAATCAAGAGAACCATTCACCAATTATGTAACTGTATATTTTCAACCTTCCGGCTGCCATGATCTTTCAGTTAACCGTTTATTATTATTATTATTATTATGACACACACACACACACATTATTACATTACATATTATTATTAATATACATATTATCAATACATATCTCCTCACACACACACTCACACAGATACAATAGAGTGTGTTTTTTAATAAAGTACAAAATGAAGGTTAGTAATCAGTGAGCCACCAGTGATATATTGACCTGATTTCTATTGACCATCAAACTCTGTGTGTGTGTGTGTGTGTGTGTGTGTGTGTGTGTGTGTGTGTGTGTGTGTATGTGTGTGTGTGTGTGTGTGTCATTTTTTTACAACATGGGTTATAATTGGTTTATTTACAAAGTGTTCAACGTAAATTTATCCTTGAAACAAAAAGGTTTAATTTACGATCGTGTGCAGCATTTATACAGCGGCTGTAAATGGCTGAAAAAAAAGCTGTGTAGTAATATGTCCTAATGAGTGTTTATTTTACTGTGACTGGCTGTGTGTAGGTACGTGAGGAAGACACACACACACACACACACACACACACACAGAGTTAAGTTTCTCTATGATTTAAGAAGTTTTAGTTGTGGAAAATTTTCTTGAGATAAAGCACAGAATTTATAGTGACGAAGAGAGAGAGAGAGAGAGAGAGTAAATATACTATACTTGCAGTTTATTATAGAATGTCCCGTAATGCTCAAGGCTGTACGTAATACCGTCCGTGGTGCCGTCTATAGGCAGTGACAGTAAAGTAACAGAATATAACAGTAAGGTGATATTTTAATGACAGTAAATTGACAGTAATGTAACAGTAAAGTAACAGTAAAGTATCAGTAAAGTAACAATAAAGTAACAGCAAAGCAATAAAAGTAGTCAAGTAAGTAACAGCAAAGTAACAGTAAAGTAACAATAAAGTAACAGTAAAGTAACAGTAAAGTAACAATAAAGTAACAGTAAAGTAACAGCGACAAGAAGACACAGTGAACATCATAGCTCCACCAATGCACAATAATAATCCAGTGTTTAGAACTCAACTATAAAACACTGCAGCGGAGAGAGTACAGTACAGTGTTACTTATTATTGTAGAATAACTGGTTGTGTGTGTGTGAGCAATGATACCACGAATGTTGTGTGAACCATTGGTGTCCTCTCTCTCTGTGTCTGTCTGTCTCTCTGTCTGTCTGTCTGCCTCTCTCTCTCTCTCTCTCGTCTCTCTCTCTCTCTCTCTCTCTCTGTGTCGTCTGTCTCTCTTCTCTGTCTCTGTCTGTCTCCTCTCTCTCTCTTTCTGCTCGCCTGTCTAACATCAGTGAGACAGTAATATACTCTGTTGGTCAAGGTCTTCTACAACCCGAACACAGTCGCAGTGCGGCATGATAACTTGGGTCGACTGTCAGTGTCGTCGACGCCCAGCCTGGCCCCAGCGCCCTTCAATAATGCCAGACGTACGAGGACTCTCTCTTCTCTTACCTAACCTGACCTGACTAACCTGACCTGACCTGACCTGACCTAACCTGACCTAACCTGACCTGACCTGACCTGACCTGACCCTGACCTGACCTGACCTGACCTGACCTGACCTGACCAAACATACCCTAACCTAAACTCCTCACGCAGTGTACTGTACACAGTATACTACCACAGTATAAATGTGTCAGGTACTTAATATAATGCCAAAGTATATATTGACACAGTGTAAACAATATACTAGACACAGTGTAGACAGTATACCAGCACAGTGTAGAGCAGACAGTATACCAGAACAGTGTAGTAGACAGTATACCAGTACAGTGTAGACAGTATAACACATGGTGTAGAGCTGCAGACAGTATACCAGCACAGTGTAGAGCTGTAGACAGTATACAGGAACAGTGTAGGACAGTATACCAGTACAGTGTAGACAGTATACCAGCACAGGTACTGTGAGACAGTATACCAGCACAGTGTAGAGCTGTAGACAGTATACCAGCACAGTGTAGTAGTATACCAGCACAGTGTAGTAGACAGTATACCAGCACAGTGTAGAGTGGGTGTAAACACTTTTTGCCTCATAGTCAATTAAGGTATAAAGGCAGAAGGTGGAGGCGTCCAGGACTCTACTGTTAAAAAATATAGATGAATCACTGGTCTTCCCCCCTCTAGTTCTTCATACAGCTAATGGTCCAGCAGGTACACTGTGTTGGGGTCCAGCAGGTACACTGTGTTGGGGTCCAGCAGGTACACTGTGTTGTGTCTAGCAGGCACACTGTGTTGGGGGGTCCAGCAGGTACACTGTGTTGGGGTCCAGCAGGTACACTGTGTTGGGGTCCAGCAGGTACACTGTGTTGGGGTCCAGCAGGTACACTGTGTTGGGGTCCAGCAGGTACACTGTGTTGGGGTCCAGCAGGTACACTGTGTTGGGGTCCAGCAGGTACACTGTCTGGGGTCCAGCAGGTACACTGTGTTGGGGTCCAGTATGTGCAGCAGCTGTTGTAACCCACACATAATTTTTATTGTACCAAACACAACCTTAAGTGAGCAGGAGCACTGTTTGATCTTGTGAGGCTCCGTCAGTGAGTGAGGCTCCGTCTGTGAGTGAGGCTCCGTCAGTGAGTGAGGCTCCGTTAGTGAGTGAGGCTCCGTCAGTGAGTGAGCTCCGTCAGTGAGTGAAGCTCCGTCAGTGAGTGAGTAGCTCCGTCTGTGAGAGTGAGGCTCGTCAGTGAAGTGGCACCGTCAGTGAGTGAAGCTCCGTCAGTGAGTGAGTGGCTCCGTCTGTAGTGAGCTCCGTCTGTGAGTGAGGCTCCGTCAGTGAGTGAGGCTCCGTCAGTGAGTGAGAGCTCCGTTAGTGAGTGAGGCTCCGTCAGTGAGTGAGCTCCGTCAGTAGTGAGGCTCCGCTCTGTGAGTGAGCTCCGTCAGTGAGTGAGGCTCCGTCAGTGAGTGAGCTCCGTCAGTAGTGAGGCTCCGTCAGTGAGTGAGTGAGTCTCGTCAGTGAGTGAGGCTCCGTCAGTGAGTGAGCTCCGTCAGTGAGTGAGCCCCGTCTGTGAGTGAGGCTCCGTCTGTAGTGAGGCTCCGTCAGTGAGTGAGGCTCCGTCTGTGAGTGAGCTCCGTCAGTGAGTGAGGCTCCCGTCAGTGAGTGAGGCTCCGTCAGTGAGTGAGGCTCCGTCAGTGAGTGAGGCTCCGTCAGTGAGTGAGGCTCCGTCTGTGAGTGAGGCTCCGTCAGTGAGTGAGGCTCCGCTGGTGAGGACGGATAAAATATTGTTAACAAGGACAGGACAAGTATTGGCCATCAGTCAGTTGCTCCTCCCTCCTCTGTTGCAATTCATTCCTGCAGCTGTTGCAATCAGTTTGTGATCCAGGAGGTGTGTTAGCCAGCCAGGGGTGCCTTAGACCACTTAAGGGTGATGGTTTACCTCTTAAAGGGTGATGGTTTACCTCTTAAAGGGTGATGGTTTAACTCTTTAAGGGTGGTGGTTTAACTCTTTAAGGGTGATGGCTTAACTCCTTAAGGGTGATGGTTTAACTCTTTAAGGGTTATGGTTTAACTCCTTAAGGGTGATGGTTTAACTCTTTAAGGGTGATGGTTTAACTCTTTAAGGGTAATGGTTTAACTCTTTAAGGGTGATGGTTTAACTCTTTAAGGGTTATGGTTTAACTCTTTAAGGGTTATGGTTTAACTCCTTAAGGGTGATGGTTTAACTCTTTAAGGGTAATGGTTTAACTCTTTAAGGTTGATGGTTTAACTCTTTAAGGGTGATGGTTCAGTTAACCTTAACATAATTAGTTTTGACATCAACGTTATTAAGGGAACATATTTCATGTAATTAACTTCTCAGTGACAATAAACGATAATATAATTATGGTGCAACTAATTATGGTACACACACACACACTACACACACACACACACACACACACACACACTACACACACACACACACAGTTGTCACGTGATCAAATATTCCATTAAATAATCAATGAATTTAATTTTGGCGATGACGTCAAGAAACCACCATTTTTTGTACCTTTTGGTGAGTGTTGGAAGGCGGGGTGTTGGAAGGCGGGGTGTTGGAAGGCGGGGTGTTGGAAGGCGGGGTGTTGGACGGCAGAGGTGTTGGAAGTCCGGGGTGTTGGAAGGCAGAATTAATTTGGAAAGGCGGGGAGTGTTGGACGGCAGGGGTGTTGGAGGCAGGGGTGTTGGAAGGCAGGGTGTTGGAAGTCAGGGGTGTTGGAAGGCAGGGGTGTTGGAAGGCAGGGTGTTGGAAGGCAGGGTGTTGGAAGGCAGGGGTGTTGGACGGCAGGTGTTGGAGGCAGGGTGTTGGAAGGCACAGGGTGTTGGAAAGGCAGGGTGTTGTTGAAGTCAGGGTGTTGGAAGGCGGGGTGTTGGAAGTCGGGGTGTTGGAAGGCGGGGTGTTGGACGGCGGGGTGTTGGACGTTATTGATAACTCTTAATAACGTTATAACTTCTACGTATAACTCTGATAAATAAATAACTGTTCACTGGATTGAAAAAAAACTTGGATAACGTAACACATCTGTGACAATAAAGTTATTTTAAAGGTTTTCACAAGCTGAGACCTGAAGTTATCACACACACATCAGTACAATTCCTGTGTTTATAAGAAGCTCTATGGAACAAAATGGTCCAAACTTCACTATTATAGAACAAGATTGAACTATTGTGCTGTGTCAAGTTCCAAGAAAATCGGATAAGCGCACCAAGGCGGCGTAACCGGCTGCACTCTACCACCTAACTCACTATATTATACCATAAATCGGTAAATCGGTTATATTTTGGTCTTATAGCGAGATAAACTATTTTAATCCATCAGTTATCAATTTAAAAACCAATTCTCTGGCCTGAAAAAAAAATTAAGAGCAAATTTGAATGAGGAAAAAAATATTAGTGAGAGAATGATAGTGTGTGTGTGTGTGTGTGTGTGTGTGTGTGTGCGTGCGTGCGTGCGTGTGTGTGTGTGTGTGTGTGTGTGTGTGTACGTGCGTGTGCGTCAGTCATAACAAAACTTGACAACCACTATACAGTAAAGTTGAGACCCAGAAAGCCTACACAGCTCTCGCTCTCTCTCTCTCTCTCTCTCTCTCTCTCTCTCTCTCTCTCTTTTTTCCCTCCACCTCACCTCTCACTACCTCACCTCTCACTACCTCACCTCTCACCACCTCGCCACACTCTTACATTATAATCAAAGGAAATTTGTAATTAAGCAGAATATTTTTCATGCTTGTTGTGTCCCGTGACTGTGTGGAGGTTAGGTTAACATCATTAACACAGTGTCAGCAGCATTAACACAGTGTCAGCAGCATTAATATAGTGTCAGCAGCATTAACACAGTGTCAGCAGCATTAACAGTGTCAGCAGCATTAACAGTGTCAGCAGCATTAACAGTGTCAGCAGCATTAACAGTGTCAGCAGCATTAACACAGTGTCAGCAGCTTTAACACGGTGTCAGCAGCATTAACATACATGTAACTAACATTACTGTGGTGAATATGTGGTGGTGTGGTGGTGATGACAGTGATGGTGTGGTGGTGATGACAGTGATGGTGTGGTGTACTATAGTTTAATTCACTCATAAATCTACTCCACTGTGTACATAACGTCACATTCAGGTGGAGGGGAATGGCCACAAATTATGAACAATAAAACTCTTACTTTTTCCATCCATTTATGAATAATTCTTATACAGTCAATATTATTAGTGTACAAAATATTACCCAAATACATTAATACATTATACAGTCATTATACAGTAATACATAATACATACATGGTGTATATCGGAGAGAAGGTAATTAATACAACATTTAAAGTACCTGATTGTTCACCATTAACACTGAACAAAATTGGAAGTGGATCGGTAGGCAGTGGAGAATGGATCAGTAGGGTGTGGATCAGTAGGGTGTGGGTCAGTAGGGTGTGGATCATTAGGGTGTGGATCAGTAGGGTGTGGATCAGTAGGGAGTGGATCAGTAGGGTGTGGATCAGTAGGGTGTGGATCAGTAGGAGTGGATCAGTGGGTGTGGATCAGTAGGGGTGTGTGGATCCAGTAGGGGTGTGGATCAGTGGGGTGTGGATCAGTGAGGTGTGGATCAGTGGGGGTGTGGAGGGGGTGTGGATCAGTGGGGTGTGGATCAGTAAGAGTGTGGATCAGTAGGGGTGTGTGGATCAGTAGGGTGGATCAGTGGGGTGTGGATCAGTGGGGTGTGGATCAGTAGGGTGTGGATCAGTAGGGTGTGGATCAGTAGGGTGTGGATCAGTAGGGTGTGGATCAGTAGGGTGTGGATCAGTAGGGTGTGGATCAGTAGGGTGTGGATCAGTAGGGAGTGGATCAGTAGGAAGAGCCGCAACTCGCTAACAAGATTTAACTTCATTTAAGTTTATTTTTAAAGTTTTTATACCAATAATGAAGAATTCAGTGCACATCTGTTCCACACACCTGTTCCACACACCTGCTCCACACACCTGCAACACACACTGTACTACACACCTGCAACCCACACTGTACTACACACCTGTTTCTACACCTGTACCACACACCTGTTCCAAACACCTGTACCACACACCTGTACTACACACCTGTACCACGCACCTGCACCACACACCTGTTACTACACCTGCACCACACACCTGTACCACACACCTACACCACACACTTGTACCACACACCTGTTACTACACCTGCATCACACACCTGCACCACACACCTGTTATTACACCTGCACCACACACCTGTTACACTACACATATGGTACACCTTATACACCAATGAACAGTGTACATAGACAGTGTAAATATACAAACACTATACTCGTTTAGTGTTCATCAACTCTTAATAATATTTTAATAAGGTGTGGAAATAAAGTTACCGAGGAACATTTTAATATAACTTATAATGAACTTATGATAGTTGGGGACTGTGTGTTACCTCCACGCCGGGAACTGATGCCTCACTCTCACCTCTCACCTCTCACTCTCACCTCTCACTCTCACCTCTCACTCTCACCTCTCACTCTTACCTCTCACTCTTACCTCTCACTCTCACCTCTCACTCTTACCTCTCACTCTTACCTCTCACTCTTACCTCTCACTCTCACCTCTCACTCTACCTCTCACTCTTACCTCTCACTCTTACCTCTCACTCTTACCTCTCACTCTTACCTCTCACTCCCACCTCTCACTCTTACCTCTCCTCTTACCTCACTCTCACCTCTCTTACCCCTCACTCTCACCTCTCCTCTCACCTCTCACTCTACCTCTCACTCTTTTACCTCTCACTCTTACTCTTACCTCTCCTCTCACCTCTCACTCTCACCTCTCACTCTCACCTCTCACTCTACCTCTCACTCTTACCTCTCACTCTCACCTCTCACTCTCACCTCTCACTCTTACCTCTCACTCTCACCTCTCACTCCCCTCCCCGGGCCACCCCTCACTGTGTGTCCCCGGGCCACCCCTCACTGTGTGTGTCCCCGGGCCACCCCTCACTGTGTGTGTCCCCGGGCCACCCCTCACTGTGTGTCCCCGGGCCACCTAAATTATAATTATCTTCAGTCATAAAGAAATCCAATCATAATGGTTAGAATAGATTAGGTTAGGTTAGGTTAATGTTAGATTAGATTAGGTTAGGTTAATGTTAGATTAGGTTAGGTTAGGTTAATGTTAGGTTAGATTAGGTTAGGTTAGGTTAGGTTAGGTTAATGTTAGGTTAGATTGGGTTAGATTAGATTAGGTTAATGTTAGATTAGGTTAGGTTAGGTTAATGTTAGGTTAGATTAGGTTAGGTTAGGTTAGGTTGATGTTAGGTTAGGTTAGGTACCACAAGATGAGTCACCTTAAGCCAGGTACATCACCAGTCGTACATCAGCTCCAACACACAGTACTGTACACTCGGCGCCTTATACAACTGTACACACTGCCTTAGTGTTTACCTGGTGATCATATTTGACTACAACACCAACACTGTCCTCACATCAACAACTGAGGGCAATATATTACAAACATTCACACGACCACCACGTACAACTGTGTCTGTGTACAGCTTTCTGAGACACCCTGTACGGTACACACAAGAGGTCGAGTACACAGGCTGGTGTAGAGGCGGTACACAGGCTGGGGTAGAGGCGGTACACAGGCTGGGGTAGAGGCGGTACACAGACTGGGGTAGAGGCGCTACACAGGCTGGGGTAGAGGCGGTAGAGGCGGTACACAGGCTGGGGTAGAGGCGGTACACAGGCTGGGGTAGAGGCGGCACACACACAGGCTGGGGTAGAGGCGGCACACAGGCTGGGGGTAGAGGCGGCACACAGGCTGGGGTAGAGGCGGCACACAGACTGGGGTAGAGGCGCCAAGCACAGGCTGGGGTAGAGGCGGCACACAGGCTGGGGTAGAGGCGGTACAGAGGCTGGGGTAGAGGCGGTACAGAGGCTGGGGTAGAGGCGGTACAGAGGCTGGGGTAGAGGCGGTACAGAGGCGACCACCACGTCTTGGCCGCTCTTTAGCCCGAGTTATGAATATCTTAATGACATGTAAGAGGTCTACCTTCTCCTGTGTACAGTGAGACAGACAGACACACAGACAGACACAGACAGCGATATAAAGAGAGTGAGACAGACAGACAGAGATAGACAGACAGACAGAGAGACAGACAGACAGAGAGATAGAGAGACCACTGTATCACTAAAACATACATACTGTACATCAAGTGTTACATAAGAACATTACTGTCACACTTATTTGTTATATAAACACATCACAAGAAGCTGGTGTACACGCTGTAATGTGTACGTCAAACACACACACACACACACACACACAAGGCACTTCTTCAGATGTAGTGAGGTACACAGGGAGACGTCAGTGTAGGTCATCCATCACCATAAGGACAGTGTAGGTCATCCATCACCAGGACAGTGTAGGTCATCCACCACCAGGACAGTGTAGGTCATCCATCACCAGGACAGTGTAGGTCATCCATCACCAGGACAGTGTAGGTCATCCACCACCAGGACAGTGTAGGTCATCCATCACCAGGACAGTGTAGGTCATCCATCACCAGGACAGTGTAGGTCATCCATCACCAGGACAGTGTAGGTCATCCATCACCAGGACAGTGTAGGTCATCCATCACCAGGACAGTGTAGGTCATCCATCACCAGGACAGTGTAGGTCATCCACCACCAGGACAGTGTAGGTCATCCACCACCAGGACAGTGTAGGTCATCCATCACAAGGACAGTATAGGTCATCCACCACCAGGACAGTTTAGGTTCATCCACCACCAAAACAGTGTGGGTCATCCATCACCACCACAGTGTAGGTCATCTACCACCAGGACAGTGTAGGTCATCCATCACCACCACAGTGATCCACCACCAGGACAGTGTAGGTCATCCATCACCACCACAGTGTAGGTCATCCACCACCAGGACAGTGTAGGTCATCCATCACCACCACAGTGTAGGTCATCCACCACCAGGACAGTGTAGGTCATCCATCACCACCACAGTGTAGGTTATCCACCACCAGGACAGTGTAGGTCATCCATCACCATCACAGTGTAGGTCATCCACCACCAGGACAGTGTAGGTCATCCATCACCACCAGTACAGTGTAGGTCATCCACCACCAGGACAGTATAGGTTCATCCACCACCTAGATAGGGTAGAATATGAAGGGTCAGTCATCCAGCGGCTGTATTAACCCCGTCATATATATGGATGACAGCCGTACATAGTGAGGAAGGGGTGTTGTAGTGCAGCTGTCAGGGTCAGCAGCAGGAGCAGACTGGAGGGTGAAGCTGTCCCCCCCACGTTGGTCTGCATGGCTGCTGGAGTCTCCCCTATGAGAGATAACGACGACAGCTTAACGTCTGACATTATTTGAGGTTTATATTATTGTACACACACACATACCTGTACATTATTATACACACATACATACACACACACACACACACACACACACATACGTCACCTTCACACCTGGTGCTGGTCACTCATACACCTGGTCACTCACCGTTGAGGACGTGTACTCTGATGGTGGCAGCGGAGGTGTTGGACGGTGAACAGCTGTAGTTACCTGTGTCTGGGACCCCGGCGGCCTGCAACACAACACTTGGGTCAGGGTGGAGGGTGGGGGTCGAGGGTGTGGGTGGAGGGTGTGGGTCGAGGGTGTGGGTGGAGGGTGTGGGTCGAGGGTGTTAAAGGTGGTGACGGAGACCATGAAAGTTATTATTATTAAAATTATTATTATTATTATTATTATTATTATTATTATTATTATTATTATTATTATTTAACTCAGGTGTTCTTATGTGTTAGTACTTCACTTCTTTCAACAGGTAGTGGAGACTCACCTGTATCAACAGGTAGTGGAGACTCACCTGTATCAACAGGTAGTGGTGACTCACCTGTATCAACAGGTAGTGGTGACTCACCTGTATCAACAGGTAGTGGTGACTCACCTGTATCAACAGGTAGTGGTGACTCACCTGTATCAGGAGGTAGTGGTGACTCACCTGTATCAACAGGTAGTGGTGACTCACCTGTATCAGGAGGTAGCCAGTGGTAGTGTTGCCACGCTCAGTCAGCACGGTAATGCCGCCTCGCGGGGAGTCATATTTTATGGGCTGTGGGAGACCAACAACAAGTGTGAGTACTGTACTGTACTGTGCTGTATAGTACAGTACAGTACAGTACACTACTGTGAGGGCAGTAATAATAACAGCAGTAATAATAACAGCAGTAATAATAACAGCAGTAATAATAACAGCAGTAATAACAGCAGTAATAATAACAGCAGTAATAATAACAGCAATAATAACAGCAGTAATAATGACAGCAGTAATAACAGCAGTAATAATAACAGCAGTAATAATAACAGCAGTAATAACATGAAGTAATAATGACAGCAAGTAATAATAACAGCAGTAATAACAGCGATAATAACGGCAGTATATGCGCGTAATAACAGCAGTAATAATAACAGCAGTAATAATGACAATAATAACAGCAGTAATAATGACGGCAGTAATAATAACGGCAATCAATAACGGCAGTAATAATAACAGCAGTAATAACCCAGCAGTAATAATAACAGCAGTAATAACAGCAATAATAACAGCAGTAATAATAACAGCAGTAATAATAACAGCAGTAATAATAACAGCAGTAATAATAACAGCAGTAATAACAGCAGTAATAATAACAGCAGTAATAATAACAGCAATAATAACAGCAGTAATAATGACAGCAGTAATAACAGCAGTAATAATAACAGCAGTAATAATAACAGCAGTAATAACAGCACCTCGTCATTATGGGTCCAGTAAACGTAGGCTGGAGGTTGTGAGCTGTGAGTGACGACACACGTCAGGTTGATGGTTGAACCAATGTCCACGTGCATGTCCGGAGAGCCGATGATATGTGCCCGTGGAGAGGCTGTTGACATGCGCAGGACAAGTGGAGTTAGGAGATGGGCAGGACAATGTGTTTATACAATGTTTATTAACCCTTTCAGTGCCCAAGGTCTGCTTAATGCTTCGTCTTCTGGGTAATGCCAAGCGATTTTATTCTCCTGAAGCAACGACTTGAGGTTAAGTCCCTTGATGTTTGTGTTTACAGGGTCTCCTGATGTTGGTGTTTACAGGGTCCCTTGATGTTTGTGTTTACAGAGTCTGATGTTGGTGTTTACAGAGTCTCCTGATGTTTGTGTTTACAGCGTCCCTTGATGTTGGTGTTTACAGAGTCCCTCGATGTTTGTGTTTACAGAGTCCCTTAATGTTGGTGTTTACAGAGTCTGATGTTGGTGTTTACAGGGTCTCCTGATGTTGGTGTTTACAGAGTCCCTTGATGTTGGTGTTTACAGAGTCCCTCGATGTTTGTGTTTACAGAGTCCCTTAATGTTGGTGTTTACAGAGTCTGATGTTGGTGTTTACAGTATAATTCGGGAAAGTTACACATATATATATAGTAGGTTACCTTACACAAAGAGTCACCATATACAGTGAGTCATTTACCATACACACTGAGTCACTATACACATTAAGTCACTATATACATTGAGTCACTATATACATTGAGCCACTATATACATTGAGTCACTATACACTTTGAGTCACTTACCATACACATTAGGTCGGACGGTGTATGTCATAAGAGGTTTGCTTGACACCCCACAACCTCCATGCGTTAAGTCACGGAGCTGTACATACTTGATCTTGAGTATCAGTCTCTTGAGCCAGAGAATGGATCACCTGCTCCACTGATCACGTGAATTGTATGTGTGGCAGCCACCGTCCAGAATGTGTAGGTCTCTCTGCCTGATCCACGACACCTGTAGAGTGTGGAGACAGTGAACAGGAGAGAGACAGGAGTTTGGAAGGACAGGAGGGGGAGGAGGTGGAGAGGGAGGGGAGGGGGAGACAGGAGGTGAACAGAGACAGAGGTGTGAGGGACACAGGGAGGTAGAGAGACAGAGAGTGAACAGAGGGCAGGCAGTGAGGGAGAGAGGACAGGGGTGAACAGGAGAGAGAGACTGGTGGGTCGACATTATGACTGTTGCCCTGGTTGTGCACAAGACAGTGTTACTTACGCTACTGTTGCCTTGCACAAACAGTTTACTACTGTTGCCTAGGTTTCACAAACAGTTACACTGTGCGGTTGTGCACAAGACAGTGTTACTTACATGTTGCCTAGGTTGTGCACAAGACAGTGTTACTTACGCTACTGTTGCCTAGTTTGTGCACAAGACAGTGTTACTTACGCTACTGTTGCCTAGGTTGTGCACAAGACAGTGGAGGTAAGCCGCGGTGCCAGTCAGACCAGACACGTTGGTCGGCGCCGCACCGTCGAACACTGGGCGTGGTGCTGAGCTCACGTCCAGTAAAGGTTTTATAGGCAGGACAGGACCACTGCCGCCCCCCCACAGCTGCATCACTCTGCTGCTCCTGCTGACACGACCCCCTGACAGCTGCATCACTCTGCTGCTCCTGCTGTTGACCCTGACAGCTGCTTCTTCTGGTGTGTGATGCGGGTGTGTGGTGGCTGTAGTGTCGCTGATAACAACACACACACACCTGTAGAGCAACACACTCTTATTATCCAACTGACATATTAATAGATCACATCTGTACTGTACTGTAGGTTTTAACACACACACACACGCACATAAGAGACCAGAACTGAGGTGTGTTTTGGGCAGTGAGGAGAGTCGGGGAGAGGCCCTTCCTTGTCCATCACCATCCCTTTATTTACTCTCCCCTCACTCTCCTCTCCCACTCTCCCTCACTCTCCCACACTCTCTCACTCTCTCTCACTCTCCCTCCCTCTCCCTCTTCCCACCTCTCCCTCCACTCTCCACTCTCCCTCCTCTCCCTCCTCTCCCACTCTCCCTCCTCTTCCCACCTCTTCCACACTCTCCCTTTCTCCTCCTCTCCCTCCTCTTCCCCTCTTCCCACTCTCCCTTTCTCCCTCACTCCTCTCCCTCCCTCTCCCTCACTCTCCCCTCTCCCCTCCTCTCCCTCTCCCCTCACTCTCCCCACTCTCCCTCACTCTTCCCCTCTTCCCCTCCCACTCTCCCTCTCCCCTCTACACTCTTCCTCACTCTCCCACTCTCCCCTCACTCTCCCCTCTCCCTCCCTCTCCCTCCCCTCTCCCCCTCCCCTCACTCTCCCCCTCTCCCTCCCTCCCCCTCCCCTCCCTCTCCTCTCACTCTCTCTCCCTCTCCCTCCTCTCCCCTCACTCTCCCCACACTCTCCCCTCTCCCCTCTCTCTCACTCTCTCTCCCACTCTCCCCACTCTCCCTCACTCTCCCCCTCTCCCCTCTCCCTCCTCCTTCCCACACTCTCCTCTCCCTCTCCCTCCTCTCCCTCCTCTTCCACTCTTCCCCACTCTCCCTTTCTCCCTCACTCTCCCACTCTCCCCTCCCTCTCCCCACTCTCTCTCCTCTCTCCCTCCTCCTCTCCCCCTCTCCCTCCCTCTCCCACTCTCTCTCACTCTCTCCCACTCTCCCCTCCTCTCCCTCTCTCCCCTCTCCCTCCTCTCCCACCTCTCTCTCCTCTCCCTCCCTCTCCCCCTTTCTCCTCTCCCCTCTCCCCTCCTCTCCCCCTCTCTCTCCACTCTCTCTCCCTCTCCCCTCCCTCTCCCTCCTCTCCCCTCTCCCCTCTCTCCCCACACTCTCTCTCCTCTCCTTCTCCCTCTCCCTCACTCCCCCTCTCCCCTCCCTCTCCCCCACTCTCTCACACTCTCCTCTCCCCTCTCCCTCCTCTCCCCTCTCCCTCACTCTCCCACTCTCTCTCCTCTCTCACTCCCTCCCCTCCCTCCCCACTCTCCCTCACTCCCACACTCCCCTCCTCTCCCTCCCTCTCCCTCCCTCTCCCTCACTCCCCTCTCCCTCCTCTCCCCTCTCTCTCCTCTCTCTCTCCTCTCCCTCCTCACTCTCCCTCCTCCTCCCACTCTCCCTCCTCTCCCCTCCCCACACTCTCCCACACTCTCCCTCTCCCCTCCCACACTCTCCCCTCTCCACTCTCCCTCACTCTCCCTCCCTCTCCCCTCACCCACCTCCTCTCTCCTCTCTCCTCTCCCTCCCTCTCCCCTCCCTCTCCCTCACTCTCCCCCACTCACCTCCTCTCCCCTCTCTCCCTCCTCTCCCTCCCTCTCCCTCACTCTCCCACTCTCCCCTCTCCCCTCTCTCTCCTCTCCCTCCCTCTCCCCTCCCTCTCCCTCCTCCTCCCTCTCCCTCCCTCCTCCCACACTCTCCCCACCTCTCCCCCTCTCCCCTCTCTCTCCTCTCTCTCCTCTCCCCTCCTCTCCCTCACTCTCCCCACCTCTCTCTCCATCTCCTCTCTCTCCCTCCTCCCTCCTCTCCCCCACTCTCCCCACCTCTCCCCCTCTCTCCACTCTCTCTCCTCTCCCTCCCTCTCCCACTCTCTCTCCCTCTCTCTCTCTCCCTCCTCTCCTCCCTCTCCCACCTCTCTCTCCTCTCCTCACTCCTCCCTCACTCTCCCCTCTCCCCCTCTCCCTCCTCTCCACTCTCCCCCTCCCTCTCCCTCCTCTCCCACTCTCTCTCCTCTCTCTCCTCTCCCTCACTCTCCCTCACTCTCCCCTCTCTCACTCTCCCTCCCTCCCCTCCTCTCCCTCCCTCTCCCTCTCCCTCACTCTCCCCACTCCCTCTCCCCACACTCTCCCCTCTCCTCCCCTCTCCCCTCCTCCCTCCTCCCACTCCCTCCCTCTCCCTCCCCACTCTCTCTCCTCTCTCTCACTCTCCCTCCCTCTCCCTCACTCTCCCTCCCCCACTCTCCCTCCCTTCTCCCCTCCCTCTCCTCCTCCCCACTCTCCCCACCTCCCCTCTCCCCCCTCCCTCTCCCTCACTCTCCCCTCTCTCTCCTCTCTCTCCTCTCCCTCCTCTCCCCTCCCTCTCCCCTCTCTCTCCACTCTCCCTCCCTCTCCCTCCTCTCCCTCACTCTCCCCTCTCCCTCCCCACTCTCCCCCCCTCCTCCCCCACTCTCCCACTCTCCCTCTCCACCTCTCCTCACTCTCCCACCTCTCCCTCCCTCCTCTCCCTCTCTCCTCTCCTCCTCCCTCCCTCTCCTCCTCTCCCTCCCCTCTCCCCACCTCTCCCACCTCCCACACTCTCTCTCCCTCTCTCTCCTCTCCCTCACTCTCCCTCACTCTCCCCACTCTCTCCTCTCCCTCCTCTCCCCTCCTCTCCCTCC